>NC_029794.2:50276985-50295546 GCF_000816755.2 Arachis ipaensis
ACTTGCCCGTGGAACTGGAACATAAGCCCTACTGGGCAACCAGATTCCTAAACTTTGATGCCAAATTAGCAGGAGAAAAACGATTGCTCTAGCTAAATGAGCTAGAGGAATTCAGATTCATAGCTTTCGAAAATGCCAAGCTTTATAAAGAAAAATCAAAAAAATGGCATGACAGAAAGCTGTCATCTAGAATCTTTGAACCAGGACAAAAGGTCCTGTTGTTTAACTCTAGACTCAGGCTATTCCCCGGGAAACTGAAATCCCGGTGGAGGGGACCATACGTGATTACAAGTGTGTCACCATATGGTTATGTGGAGCTTCAAGATATTGATTCTGATAAGAAGTTCATTGTCAATGGACAGAGAATCAAGCATTATCTTGAAGGCAACATCGAGCAAGAATGCTCAAGGCTGAAGCTAGATTAAAAGCTCAGCAAGGTCCAGCTAAAGACAATAAAGAAGCGCTTGCTGGGAGGCAACCCAGCCATGGGGCAACAATCCTCCAAGCATTTTGCCCTATTTCTATTTTTATTTTTATTTTTTTAATAGAGTTCATTGACAACAAGGTAAATAATCATTTACAGAAGACCTCGGCACACAAAACAGAGAAAAAGATCTCACTGGCAAGAAAACGCCAGTAAAAGAGCATTTTGGGCGTTCAACGCCCAAAATGGGCATCCACTGGGCGCTGAACGCCAGTGATAATAGCAGCTGGGCGTTCAACGCCAGAAAGGGGCACCCACTGGGCGTTGAACGCCAGTAATGGCAGCAGCTGGGCATTGAACGCCCAGGAGAGCAGCAATTGGGCGCTGAACGCCCAAAACAGGCAGTGTTTGGGCGTTCAAACGCCAGGACAGCAGGGAGGAGCCAAATTCATTTTTTTCCACACGTATTTCCATTTTAATTTCAAATTTTATGCTTCAATGCATGATTTTTACATGAACATATCAAGAACCCTGATTTCTAAAAATCCTTAATTTCTAAAAATCCATCTTTCCAAATTCAATCCAACTCTTTTCAAATCTTTTTTGAAAACAAATCTATCTTTTTCACTCTGAAATCTTCTCAACTAATCCATATCTTTTTCAAATCTCCATATTATCTTTTTCAAAATTCAGATTGATATTTTTCAAAAATCTATCATATCTTTTCAAAATTAAACCATATCTTCTATCTTATCTTTTTCAACTCAATCTTTTTATCTTATCCTTTCCAATTTTTCGAAAACCCACCCCCCATCCCTTTAAATTTGAGTTCGGCCTCCCTCCTCCTCCATCTACAATTGCACCTAGCTCTCCTTATATCCCTCTCCTTTCTTTTCTTTTGCTTGAGGACAAGCAAACCTCTAAGTTTGGTGTGTTTATCCGAGATCACTAAGATCATGGCTCCTAAAGGAAAACAACCTACTCCAAGAGGCAAGAAAGAGAGCGTTCCAAAACCACTTTGGAATCAAGGGAAGTTCTTATCTAAAGAACATTCAGACCATTATCTTAAAGTAATGGGTCTGAGATTAGTGATCCCGGAAGTTAGATTCGATCTAAAAGAAGATGAATATCCGGAGATCCAGGAGCAAATTCGAATCAGGAACTGGGAAGTCCTAGCTAATCCTGAAACGAAAGTAGGAAGGAACATGGTCCAGGAGTTCTATGCTAATATGTGGCAGGCTGACAAGCAAAAACTATCTGGAACTGCCTTCTATGAATTTCGGACCATGGTCAGAGGGAAGATTGTTCATACTACCCCTGACAAAATCAGAGAGATCTTAAAGCTACCTCAGCTAAAGGATGATGCCAATTATGTGTCTGTGGCATTTATGTATCCGGTGGTAACACTGGAAAACAAAGTGCTTAGGGCCACGGCAAAGACTCATAAAATAGCTGTGTTCAAGAATCATCATACTGAAATAGGATACTCAATAACACTATCTGAATTCTAAGTTCCTTTCAACTGATAAACATAATTGACTTCCTGACTAAGATTTATAAGATAACCATAGATTGCTTCAAACCAACAATCTCCGTAGGATTTGACCCTTACTCACGTAAGGTATTACTTGGACGACCCAGTGCACTTGCTGGTTAGTGGTACGAGTTGTGAAAAGTGTGATTCACAATTCATGCACCAGAAAGCTCTGAATGTCAGCTTTCCAACATAACTGGAAGCATGTCAATTGGGTCTCTGTAGCTCAAGTTATGCTCCATTGAAAAAGGTAATGTCAGGTTGCCAAGTTCGCTGGAGTTGTTGCTGAACACGCCCTTGCTTTCCTAAGTTAGCAACGTGCCAGCCCCTGCTTCCCAGCTCCAAGCAATGCTGTGTTGTTGATGAACACGCCAATGCTTCCCCACGTTGGCAACGTGCTCGATGACTTCTCCAGGGCTGCCTCCTTGCTTGGCGTTGCCTTGGAACACGCCCATGCTCTCCCAGGCCAACAACGTGCTCGAGCCTTTCTTATGGCACCAAGCTTTGCTTGCTACGTTGCCTTGGAACACGCCTATAGGAGCTGGCATTGGCAACGTGCTTGAGAAAGGACTAGGGCTGCCTTGAGTTGTTGCCTCGAGTGGGTGATCCATCCTTGCCAACTTTGCTTGCTACGTTGTTGGTGGACACTCAGGTGTTTCTGGAGTTGGCAATGTGCCAAGGGGAGGGCCAGGGCTGCTGGTGTTGCCTTCAAACACGCCTCTAGGACCAGCGTTGGCAACGTGCTCCCCAGGCTGTCTCCTTCCAGGCTTTGCTTCCTAGCATTGCTTTAGAACACGCCTTTGGAACCCGGCGTTAGCAACGTGCTCGAGCTCTTCTCCAGGGCTGCTTGCAACGTTAACATAGAGCACGCCCATGTATCTCTAGGCTGGCAACGTGCTTGAGGGTTTAGAACTACTCTCCAGGTTGCCTGGCATTGTTGGTAAGCACGCTTTCCTCTTCTCCAATTGGCAACGTGCTCGAGCCCTCTAGGATCACTCTCCAGGGTTGCTTGGCGTTATCACCAAACACGCCAGTAGTAACCCAAGTTGGCAACGTGCCACTCCTTCCCATGATCATTTCCCAGGGCTGCTGGGCGTTGTTGCCAAACACGGCAGCAATAACCAACGTTGGCAATGTGCAATCCTCTGCTCCCTTGCCAAGATTGATGTACCTTCAAGCCTTCTTGCTCTATTTCTTTTCTCCATTGCCTTCTTGCTTCATCACCTAACATAAACCATAGAAACTTCCTCAAAGTCTTGCCATGTTATGCAATAAATTTCAAGGGAATCATTCACATCAATTTGTTTATTAACTCCTTGAATCATTTGCATGAATTTGGCCACAATTAACCTAGTCCTTGGTATTTTTATGCATGGGAGTAAAACTCATAAAAATGCTTGTTTATTTCAAAGATAATGAATGAAATTAAGCTAAAACTAACTAAACTAACTACCTAATATAGCAAATATGCGAATGCATCAGAAGCCCAGAATTCACCCCCAGCGGATTCTCTTTAAGTGGGTCATGTGCAAACACCGACGCGTACGTGCACGTCATGCGTACAGGTTGCTTGGCAATTTTCCATCTACGCATACTGATGAGCGGATAATTTATACGCTTTTTGGCATTGTTTTTACATAGTTTTTAGTTATTTTAGTTAGTTTTTATTATATTTTTATTAGTTTTTAAATAAAAATCACATTTCTGGGCTTTACTATGATTTTGTGTGTTTTTCTGTGATTTCAGGTATTTTCTAGCTGAAATTGAGGGACCTGAGCAAAAATCTGATTCAGAGGCTGAAAAAGGACTGCAGATGCTGTTGGTTTCTAACCTCCCTACACTCGAAATAGATTTTCTGGAGCTACAGAAGCCCAATTGGTGCACTCTCAATTGAGTTGCAAAGTAGACATCCAGGGCTTTCCAGCAATATATAATAGTCCATACTTTGTGCAAGCTTTGACAACGCAAATTGGCGTTTAACGCCAAGTCTTTACCCTATTCTGGCATTAAACGCCAGAAACGGGTTGCAAACCAGAGTTAAATGCCAGAAACAGGCTACAACCTGGTGTTTAACTCCAAAAAAGAGTCTCTACACATGGAAGCTTCAATGCTCAGCCCAAGTGGGCTCCAGAAGTGGATTTCTGCACTATCTATCTTAGTCTACTTAATTTCTATAAACCTAGGTCACTAGCTTAGTATAAAAACTACTTTTAGAGATTTATTTTGCACCTCATGACATTTTTACACTTTACATTATATTTCTGACGGCATGAGTCTCTAAACCCTATGGTTGGGGGTGAGGAGCTCTACTGTGTTTCGATGAATTAATGCAATTACTACTGTTTTTCATTCAATCATGCTTGTTTCTATTTTAAGATATTCACTCGCACTTCACCCTGATGAATGTGATGATCCATGATACTCATCATCATTCTCACCTATGAATGTGTGCCTGACAACCACCTCCGTTCTATCTGCACTAGCTTGAGTGTGTATCTCTTAGCCTCGTGGTTCATGATCAGAGTCTTCGTGGTATAAGCTAGAATTATTGGCGGCCATTCCTGAGATCCGGAAAGTCTAAACTTTGTCTGTGGTATTATGAGTATGATCTGGGAAGGGATGACTGTGACGTGCTTCAAACTCGTGAGTGTTGGACGTAGTGACAGACGCAAAAGAATCAATGGATTCTATTCCAACATGAGTGAGAATCGATAGATGATTAGCCGTGCGGTGACAGCGCATTTGGACTGTTTTCACTGAGAGGATGGATGGTAGCCATTGACAACGGTGATCCACCAACATACAGCTTGCCATGGAAGGAGACCTGCGTGCGTGAAGAAGATGACGGTAGGAAAACAGAGATTCAGAAGACAGAGCATCTCCAAAACCTCAATCTGTTCTCCATTACTACATAACAAGTATTATTTATTTTATGTTAATTACTTTTCATAAACCCAACCATTTTTATTATTAATTTCCTGACTAAGAATTAGAAAATAACCATATCTTGCTTCAAGCCAACAATCTCCGTGGGATTTACCCTTACTCACGTAAGGTATTACTTGGATGATCCAGTGCACTTGCTTGTTAGTGGTACGAGTTGTGAAAAGTGTGATTTACAATTTGTGCACCAAGTTTTTGGCGCCGTTGCTAGGGATTGTTCGAGTTTGGACAACTGACCGTTTATTTTGTTGCTTAGATTAGGAAAAATTTACCTTTTTTGTTTAGAGTCACTAAAATTGCATCTTCTATAATTGTTTTTGGTTGAAACTTTTTTTTCAAAATCCTTATTTTCTTTTTCATTTTTATCGAAAATTTTTATAAACTAATAATTGAGTTTTTCTGTTTGAGTTTTGTTTCATATTTTAAGTTTGGTGTCAATTGCATGATTTTATTTTTCTTTCATTTTTTTTCGAATTATTAGTGCTCAGAATATAAAAATTTTTAAGTTTGGTGTCCTTTGTGTTTCTGTTTTGTTAAAAAATTTTTAAAAGTTGTTCTTAGCGTTCATCGTGATATTCAAAGTTTTCCTGTTTGTTTCCTTCGTTTTGATCTAAAAATTTAAGTTTGGTGTCATTTTTACTATTTTTCTCTTTCTTCATTAAATTCAAAAATATCTTTTCTCTTTATTTTAATTGATTTTCTAATTTTCCTTTAAAAATTCAGATTTTTATTTTAAAACTTTCTATTATATCTTATCTTAGTTTTGAATTTTCAAAATTCAAAATATTTTTCAAAAATCATATCCAAAGTTTTTCAAATCTTCTTAATTAAGTAATTATTTTCGTTTTCAAATTTATTTTTCTCTTAGTTTTCGAAATTTATATTTTAATTTTTAATTATTTTATTTTATCTTATTATTTTTATTTATTCTTAATAATTCGGTTTGTTTCTACTTAAATAAAATAAAAAAAAATATATTTTGTTTGCAATTCATATCAATTCCATTTTATCCATCATGGACCTAAATGGAAATGAACAGTCCAGAAGGACTCTGGGGTCATATGCTAACCCCATTACTGCTGCATATGGGAGTAGCATCTGTATACCTCCCATCAAAGCAAGTAGTTTTGAGCTAAATCCTCATCTCATTGTCATGGTGCAGCAAAATTGCCAGTATTCTGGTCTTCCACAGGAAGATCCTACTGAGTTTCTGGCGCAGTTCTTGCAAATTGCTGACACAGTGCATAACAAGGAGGTAGATCAGGATGTATACAGGCTGTTACTGTTTCTTTTTGCTGTAAAAGATCAAGCTAAGAGGTGGTTAAATAACCAACCCACAGCAAGCATAAGAACATGGAAACAGTTATCAGACAAATTCCTGAATCAGTATTTCCCTCCAAAAAGGATGACACAGCTAAGGCTGGACATCCAAGGCTTTAAACAAGAGGATGATGAATCCCTTTATAATGCCTGGGAGAGGTAAAGAGGGATGCTAAGGAAATGCCCCTCTGAAATGTTTTCGGAGTGGGTGCAATTATACATCTTCAACTAAGGGCTTACAGAAAAAGCTCAAATATCTCTAAACCACTCTGCTGGTGGATCTATACACATGAGAAAGACTATTGAAGAGGGTCAGGAGCTTATTGATACAGTTGCTAGAAATCAGCGTCTGTATATAAGTAGTGAGTCCTCTGTGAAAGAGAAGCTAAGGCAGTATCAACTGACTTTAGTCCTCAGGAACAAGTTGTTAAACTCAATCAGCAACTATCTTCTATAACAAGGCAGCTAGCAGAAATTAAGGAGATGCTACAAGAAATCAAAAATGCTAACAAGGATATGGAATCACAATTGAATCAGACAAAACAGCAGTTATCAAAACAGATAATAGAAGAGTGCCAAGCAGTTCAATTAAGAAGTGGAAAAATATTAAATACCTCAACTCAAAGCAGGAGAAAGCCAAGAAAAGAATAGCTGACAGAGGATGAGCAACCTGCTACCCAAAATCCCTCTGAGGATAGTAAGAGCCCAGAGAGGAATAACTCTGGCATTCAAATGCCAGAAAAGGGTGAAAAACTGGCGTTAAATGCCCAGTCCATGTCCAGTTCTGGCGTTCAAACGCCATAAAGGGGAGGGAATCTGGCGTTAAACGCCCATCCAGCCCCCAAGGCTGGCATTCAAATGCCAAAGAGGGATTAGACACTTGCAAGTGCTAATGGTAACCCCTCTAAGAAGGCTTCTTCAACCACCTCTGTAGGGAATAAACCTACAGCAACTAAGGTTGAAGAATATAAAGCCAAAATGCCTTATCCTCAAAAACTCCGCCAAGCGGAACAGGATAAATAATTTGACAACTTTGCAGACTATCTCAGGACTCTTGAAATAAAGATTCCGTTTGCAGAGGCACTTGAGCAAATACCCTCTTATGCTAAGTTCATGAAAGAGATCTTAAGTCATAAGAAAGATTGGAGAGAAACAGAAAATTTTTTTTCTCACTGAAGAATGCAGTGCAGTCATCCTAACAAGCTTACCAGAAAAGCTTAAGGATCCCGGAAGCTTTATGATACCATGCACATTAGAGGGTGCTTGTACCAAGATAGCTCTATGTGATCTTGGGGAAAGTATCAACCTAATCCCTACATCCACTATCAGAAAGCTTGGCTTGACTGAAGAGGTCAAACCAACCCAGATCTGTCTTCAACTTGCTGATGGCTCCATTAAATACCCATCAGGCATAATTGAGGACATGATTGTCAAGGTTGGGTCATTTGCCTTCCCTACTGACTTTGTAGTGCTGGAAATAGAGGAGCACAAGAGTGCAACTCTCATTCTAGGAAGACCATTCCTAGCAACTGGACGAACCCTCATTGACGTCCAAAAAGGGGAGATAACCCTGAGAGTCAATGAGGATGAGTTTAAGTTGAATGTTGTCAAAGCTATGCAGCATCCAGACACATCAGAAGACTGCCTGAGCATTGATATTATTGACTCTCTGGTGGAAGAGGTCAATATGACTGAGAGTCTCGAATCAGAGCTAGAGGACATTTTTAAAGATGTTCAACCTGATCTGGAGGAACCAGAGGAAATAAAAGAACCTCTGAAAACTCCTCAGGAAGAGGAGAAACCTCCTAAACCTGAGCTCAAACCACTACCACCATCCCTGAAATATGCATTTCTGGGAGAAGGTGACACTTTTCCTGTAATCATAAGCTCTACTTTAGAGCCATAGGAAGGGAAAGCACTAATTCAGGTGCTAAGGACACACAAGACAGCTCTTGGGTGGTCCATAAGTGATCTTAAGGGCATTAGCCCAGCCAGATGCATGCACAAGATCCTATTGGAGGATGATGCTAAGCCAGTGGTTCAACCACAGAGGCGGCTAAATCCAGCCATGAAGGAGGTGGTGCAGAAAGAGGTTACTAAGTTACTAGAGGCTGGGATTATTTATCCTATTTCTGATAGCCCCTGGGTGAGCCCTGTCCATGTTGTCCCTAAGAAAGAAGGAATGACAGTGGTTCATAATGAAAAGAATGAATTGGTTCCTACAAGAACAGTTACAAGGTGGCGTATGTATATTGACTACAGAAGGCTCAATACAGCCACCAGGAAGGATCATTTTCCTTTACAATTCATAGACCATATGCTAGAGAGACTAGCAGGTCATGAATACTACTGCATTTTGGATGGCTATTCAGGTTACAACCAAATTGCAGTAGATCCTCAAGACCAAGAGAAAACAGCATTCACATGTCCATCTGGAGTATTTGCATACAGAAGAATGCCTTTTGGTCTGTGCAATGCACCTGCAACTTTTCAGAGGTGCATGCTCTCTATCTTCTCTGATATGGTAGAGAAATTTCAGAAAGTCTTCATGGATGACTTCTCAGTATTTGGAGACTCATTTAGCTCCTGTCTTAACCATCTAGCACTTCTTCTAAAAAGATGCCAAGAGACTAACCTGTTTTTAAATTGGAAAAAATGTCACTTTATGGTGACTGAAGAAATTGTCCTTAGGCATAAAATTTCGAACAAGGGAATAGAGGTGGATGATACGCGAAAAAATTAAGATTTTTCTCACGTATTTACTACCGGCAAGTATACCGGATCGTACCAAGTAGTAAAACTCACCGGAGTGAGGTCGATCCCATGGAGATTGGTAGATTAAGCAACTTTAGTCAATTGGTAGTTTAGTTGAGCAAACATTGTTTTGGTTTCATGAGATTTAAATACTTGAAAGAAATTGCAAGGAATTTAATGACAAGAAATTTAAAGAACTGAAATAATAAAGGTGAGTTAAATGACTAAAAGTAAATAACGGAAACTTAGATTGCAAGAAACTTAAATGACATAACAGTAAATTGCAAGAAAGTAGAGTGCTGAATTGTAAAGAGCAGAAAAGTAAATTGCAAGAAATTAAGATTGAATCTAAATCGCAGGAATGTTAAATTGCTTGAATGTAAAAGGAAATTGGGTAATGGGTATTCAAAATAACTAAAGAACAAAAGAGATGAGAATTAATGATGGAAGGGATCATTAGGGATCAGAGATGCAAATTCTCATGAATTGATATTGATCAATTCCTTCTCAATCATGGGTATAGATCCATGGCAGATTGTAGGTAATTGAGTTCCAATCTCTTGGTGACTCAATTTCTCTTAACACAACCAATTGCCACTTTCTTGATCTAATTGTTCATGAGAAGAGATAAAGCTTAATTTACTAATCCTTCATGCCACATGACTTCCAGGATCTCAACTAAGGGTGGTTACATCTCACATACTAACCCAAAGTGTATTAATCAATGAAACCATGAGAGGATGAACTCTAAACTAAATTATGTAGCTCCTTTCTCAAGTTCACCACACAATTCATATAGATTCAATCCCTCTCTCGATGGTAATTGAATCTGTGAAGAACAAGAGTTTCCTCTTAGATGAGCCACTTGAATTAAGAAGGAAAAGAAAAGTTATCAACCCATTCAAGTGAGCAGAGCTCCTCCCCCTAATGAAAATGGGGTTTAGTGAATCATAGCTCCAATTTCAACAACAATTGCCATAGATAAAAATTAAACTAAGTGTAGAGAAGAATGAAGAAGAAGAAGAAGTTCTTAAAACTGAAATTCAAAGTTGCAAGAAAAACAAAATAGAAGACCGGTGAGAAAAAGTAAAAATGCTAGTGTAATCGAAAAAATTGTCTAAGTGTCAAAAGTTCTCTTTAAGTACAAACTTCTTCTCTATTTATACTAGTCCTAAGACTCCCTGAAATTCTCCTTTTGGGTTAGCAATTTGGGCCTTGCTCTTGTTGATTTTGGTTAATGAAAGGATTCTTGCCAAACAGAGGAAATAAGGCTCATTTCCATTGCTCTGGCCCAATGGCCTGGCGTTGTTGGCACACACGCCAGCCTTGATGCACGTTGGCAACGTGCATGGCAATTTCCTAGGAGTTGCACTTGGTGCTTGGGCGTTGTTATGGGCGTTATTGACAAACACTTGGCCCATTCTTCACTTTTCATGCTTGATATTGCCTGAACTTTGAGCTTCAGTCCTTTGCTTCAATTTGGACTATTATACATCATTGGAAAGCTCGGAATGTCTTCTTTAGAATGCACTTGGGATCATTTCAATTGGATCTTCTTAGTTCAAGTTATGTTTCATTGAAGAGGGCAAGGTCAGGCTGCCTTGGTTGGGCGTTTTTGGTGAAGTTGTTGGCAAACACGCCACCAACAACATGCTCAACGCTCTCTGGCTCCAATTCTTGCTCTGCTTCAAGATTCTTGCGTTGTTCACAAACATGCTGGAGTTGGCAATGTGTAATCCTCTGTTTCCTTGCAAAGAGTGATGTATCTCCAAGCCTTCTTTTCTCCATTGCCTGCCTGCTTTATTTCCTAACATCAACCAAAGAATTCTCATCAAAATATTGCCATCTTATGCACTAAAATTCAAGGGAATTATTCACATCAACTTGTTTATGAACTCCTTAAATCATTTGCATGGATTATGCCAAATTTCACCTAGTTCTTGGTTCATGAATGCATGGATAGATAACTCACAAAGTTGCTTGTTTATTCTAGTAGTAATGAGTGACATTAAGCTAAAATTAACTAAACTTAACTAGCTAGAATAGCAAATATGCAAATGCATCAGTAGATCAAGCTAAGGTAGACGTAATTGAAAAATTACCACTACCCACCAATGTTAAGGCAATCAGAAGCTTTCTGGGGCATGCAGGATTCTATAGAAGGTTTATAAAGGATTTTTCAAAAATCGCAAAACCTCTGAGCAATCTGCTAGCTGCTGACATACCATTTGTCTTTGACACAGGGTGTTTGCAGGCCTTTGAGACTCTGAAGGCTAAGTTGGTCACAGCACCTGTCATTTCTGCACCAGACTGGACATTACCATTCGAACTAATGTGTGATGCCAGTGACCATGCCATTGGTGCAGTATTGGGACAGAGGCATAACAAGCTTCTGCACGTCATTTACTATGCTAGCCATGTTTTGAATGAAGCACAGAAGAATTACACAACCACAGAAAAGGAGTTTCTTGCAGTGGTTTATGCCATCGACAAGTCCAGATCTTATTTAGTGGGATCAAAAGTGATTGTGTACACTAACCATGCTACTCTAAAATATCTCCTTACAAAGCAGGATTCAAAACCCAGACTCATAAGATGGGTGTTGCCTCTGCAAGAGTTTGATATAGAAATAAGAGACAGAAAAGCGACAGAGAATCAAGTAGCTGATCACCTGTCCTGGATAGAACCAGTAGCAGGAGCGTCCCTCCCTCTTATTGAGATCTCTGAAACCTTTCCGGATGAGTGATAAACCAATATTTTATGATATATTTTGTGCTTAATTTGAGTGATTTATTCAATTCTTCACCCACTTATTCATATTAATTGCATGGTTTTACTTTCCCTTCCTTATTATGTGATGTATGTGAAAAACATGTTTCCTATGCTTTAATATTAATTATTTTTAATTACCTTTATTTCCATTCGATGCCGTGATTAGTGTGTTGAGTAGTTTCAGATCTTCTAAGGTAGGAATGACTTAAAGGATGGAAAGGAAACATACAAAAATGGAAGGAAAAGCACAAAACGGAGCTGCTGAAGAAACTGGCATCCACGCGATCGCATGGACGAAGCAATCGCGCGCCAAGCACGAATCAGCAGCGACGCGGCCGCATGACTGACGCGACCGCGCGACTTAAGCAGAACGCACATGACGCGGTCGCATGACTGACGCGACCGCGTGGCAAAGAAATGCTCCGAATGACGCGACCGCGTGACCCACGCGGACGCATGACAGAGGCCATGCACCAGAAATTGCAGAAAACGCTCATAGCGAATTCTGAAGCCCTTTTTGGCCCAAATCCAAGTCCAGAAGGCATAGACCAGAGGTTATATTAAATTATTTGTCATATCTACTCTTCACTCTCAACCCCGGTTTTACAACCTCCATAACCAATAATAAGAACATACTTCCTTGCAGTTCCTTGAGAAGACGACCCGAGGTTTGAATACTCGGTTAACAATTTTAAAAGGGTTTGTTACTTGTGACAACCAAAATGTTTGTAAGAAAGGTTGATTGCTTGGTTTAGTAACTATACTTACAACGAGAGTTTATTATAACCTCTAAACCATCAATCCTCAGTTCTTTCAAAATGGCGCCGTTGCCGGGGAACTACTAACGTGTGCCTTATTATTGGTTATTGTAAATATTTTTCTTTTGCTTGTTTCTCTATTTTTGTTCTTCCTTTTCATCTTTATTTGCTACCATGAACTCTCACCCCTCTCGCTTTGAGTTTGGTTCTAACTTTGTTGAAGGAAATAGAAGTTACAGTAGGAATGTGCATCAAGGTCAGACCAATCAAGGATGGATGGAGTCAAGAGGATCTAATCAACCCTTTAGGCAGAAACACCCTCCGAGATATCCTGGACAAAGACCATTCTACCGTGCATACCCAGCTGAAGGATATGGTGGACAACCTTGTAACTACCAACAAGCCCCACCCCGTGCATATAAACCATCCTTTCAACATAACCTCGAACCACCACACTCACGAGCTTCTCTTCACCATTCGCCACCATATGATCCTTCCTTACCCCAGTACCAATACAATCACTCCCAATCACCACCACTTTCCTATGTATCATGCCCAAGTCCGGCAACCCGAGAAGCAGAGGTTCGCCTAAAGGAAACAATAAATAAATTTTAAACAACCATTCGACAACTAGAGCAAGTAGTAATTCAATGGGTTTCTAGGCGCTCAAATACACAAGAATCAGCCACAGCCCCATGTGAACAGTTTAACGAAGAGCGTAACATAAAGGAGATACCAGAAACTCAAACGGATAAGACAGAGAATGAATTCGTACTAGAACAAGTAGAAGAAGCTGTCATTGTTCAAGAAGAAGAGTTGGTTGAAGATCTAGGAGATGCTGAACCTCCAGGGGAATCCAGAACTGAGGAGAACTCCGTCAAGGACGCTACAGTTGATGCTAAGGAGGATATTGTACAATCTCCAAGGCAAGTTGTTTATGAAGAATCAGATGGAATAACCCAGGACACAAATTCCCTTGATGATGATAGTCACAAGTCAAATTCTCTTAGTAATGAACTTGCATCCGCAAGTGAATTCTCTGAGATCGAAGAATCTTCCCCAAGTGAATATGAAGATGATGCGGAGGTAGATTTCTCTTAACCTCCAATCTATGACTCAAGTGATGAGGAAGACATAGAAGACTTTGACCAGGGTGATACTACATTTGAAGACTCTTACAAGGAAGTAGAGAAATTCACAGAAGAACCACCAGAAATACCTATCCCAAGGCCATTACCACCTAATACAAGCTTCAAGTGGGTACAATCCTTAACCTATAACTTTACTTATTCACTTGAATATGGTTTGCTTCAAACAGATGGCCAGCTTAGAGCTCTTTGCGGCTTTAAGAGTAAGAGGGAAATGGCTCGTACTTAGAGTTGGTGCACAAGGTTCAATAAGGTTCCACACTTCACCTCGAAGTACATGGATTGGTATCATGCTCAATTGCATGGATCACGGAGAACGTTTGGTCACCATGGTGAGATTCTACTTTTTAAACCGCCTGGATGGAAACATATATATCAAGATGGAGGCGGATTTAATAGCAAAGCTTGGGATCCTGGAATCTATTCTGACATTCGTCACCCCGTGAGTCTGAAAATTTGTCTGAAGCTGCTCAGAAGCTTTACATGCCTAGTATGAGACTCCGGAGGCTATTGGCATTCCAAGCACTGGTGGAGATTTTTGGACGAATTTAAACATAAGCCGCCATAGCAAGAGGCTCCTCCGATGTCCAACTTAAGGACTTTAACTAAAAGTTCTATATGGGAGACAACCCACCATGGTATGATCGTTCCTTTTGCAATTTTAATTTTATTTAATTTTGAATTTTATTTTTATTAAACCTGGAATCATGCATAGCATTCACATTAAGCATTGCATCCTGCATTTAGTTAAAAAAAAAAAAAAGATGCACGACGCGACCGCATGCCCCATGCGATCGCGTCATACTGCGAATACACTATCCACACGACCGCGTCATCCACGCGGCCGCGTGCCTTAGAGATCGGCGTCAAAAATCCAACGTTCAGAGAGTTAGGCTGGAATCGTGCGGCCCTTGTGCGTTTTGCACAAATTGGCCCACGCGATCGCATGCCCCATACGATCGCATCACTTGCACAAAACCAATCCCACGCGACCGCGTGAGCGACGCGATCGCGTCGCATGGATTGCACAACACCCTAGGACGAGACAGAGAGTTGCGCTGAAACGATGCTGGAGTCGTGCGTTAAGCACAATGTCCAGCGACGCGATCGCGCGACCCACGCGATCGCGTCACCCCCTCTTCCACCCCTTTCATGCGATCGCTCGACCCACGCGATCGCGTCATCCCCTCTCCTACCCCTCTCACGCGATCGCGCAACCTACGCGATCGCGTCATCCCCATTTTCACCCCCACCACGCGACCGCGTCCCCCACGCGATCGCGTGGATTTGAAAAGATAACCCCTTCTCCACTGCCCCCTCAGCCGCCACCGCGCCGCCGTACCCCTCCACCACGCCGGACGCCGCCGCAGCCACCACCCAGCCGCTTTCTTACCACGTTCTGCTCCTCACGCCTACCAGGTTTCGATGAACGCCGCCTTCCTATCCTTCGCAGTTATTTTACAATTTTTTCTATTTCTGTTCATAATTAGGATAGATAGATATGCATGCTGTAGTGGATTTTTAGGTTGTTAGGTAGCTTAGGCTGTGGTTAGTAGATCTAGGTCTGTCTACTTGCACTGTTCATGCTTTTGTTTTATCAACACTACAATTCTGCTATTCTTGTGACCTTGTTCATATGCTGTGATTTCCTGCATTTTCTGCTTGTTACTCTGAATTTTCATGTTTCTATTAATTATAGATAACTGCAGCAAGTTTTTAATTCATATGAACTGCCTTGTTTGCTGTTTATTTTCCGAGACAATCCAATTTTAGCCGGAATGCTGCCCAATTTTTTTGTGAATTGTTTTCATTCATGTTTTGGTTTGGCAATCTAAACTCTGTTGTCCTCTGCCTTACCCAAACCACTTCATGAATGCTATGGCAAATTTTCTTATCCTCTTTGATTCCCTGGTTTATAAACTGCATCTGTGATATTCTGATTCCAATTCTTGCTTTCTTTATATCTCTGTGAATCAACATCACCCTGTTTTCCTTGTTAGGTTTTGAGTTATTTTTAGTCATAATTGTGAATCCTTGTTATATGGAATATTTTCTTTATGCCACTTACCTTAACCCACATTTTACTGACTCACTAATTTTAATTTAATAACTTCTTTTTCAAATTCTAACCATACTAACCTTTTCAAAATCTCTTTTCTGATTTTTTTTTTACTTTCCTCTACCTTTCTAACCATGGCATAATGACAATTTTTCTATTTAACTTGAATTCTGATACATTTTGGATTGTCAATTCTTCCTTTCCAAATTTTAACCTACTAAACAATCCTCAATACACATTTACTTGACTCATTTACCTCATTCTAATTCTCCTTTGTCGCTTTGAGTTTTCTTTGTTTAAATTGCCTATTTGCTTCCCTATTTTTATCCATCTCCTGGTTTCCCATTTTTCAGGATGTCTGCCTCACAGAGGAAAGGAAAAGGCAAGGCTACTGGCAAGCGCAAGAGAGGAGATTCCTCCCAGTCCATCATCGCCCTCATGCATGATTCCTCATGGCGGGAGAAGAACTTTACACAGTAGGAAAAAGCTGACCAGCTGCTCCATGTAACTGATCCAATAAAATTTGCAAACCGGTACTGTGAGCTGAAGTACCCGGCTTTTGCAAACTCCAGGAATCTATACCTGGAGGTAACTCTGAAGATTCCAGAAGCACTCCAGCAATACACCACTGAGCAAATCAAGCAAAGGGGCTAGTTCTTTCTGGAGAGAACACTGACAGAGGTCAACGCATCTTGGGTCCGAGAATTCTACTGCAACTACTACCTCACCACCCTAGATGCCGTACACCTGAGAGGAAAACAAATTCTGGTCACTGAGGAGGCCATAGAGGACATTCTCCAGCTCCCAGCCAAGTCCGATCAGCCTGATGGTTATTCAAAGGCTGAGGAGGACATGCGCCTGATGCAGTTTGATTAGGATGCTGTAAAGGCACGGATAGCTCTCGACCCGACTGTTCCTTGGGAGATGGGTCAAGACACCACCATGCCTAGAGGGATCAAGAGGGCGTACTTAAATGATGAGGCTCAGTTATGGCACCAGATCTTGAGCAATTATGTCATGCCGAGTACTCATGAGACGGAGATCCCAGCTACTATGATCACCTTCCTATGGTGTGTGCTGGAGGGTAAGGACCTTTATCTACCACGCTTTATCCCGCATTATATGGCCAGGGTCCACGTCCGAGGCACCCTCCCTTTTCCGTACCTGGTTACACAGGTAGGCCGTCGAGCTGACGCTCCATGGGAGGATGCCGATGAGAGACCACCAGCAGCGGACTGCAGGAAGATCATTCCTCACAGCAGGAACTTCTAGCCTTGGGCTACAGACCACCACCCTTCACTGCTACTGATGAGACAGTCCCACCGTCTGCTGGACCCTCTTCATCCATAGCTGCCACTGCTACCCCTGCTGCTACCACTGCACCTCCACCTGCCTCTGAGCCTGTATACCGCCTCGTGCACTGCCTATTCCGACAGCTTGATCAGATGGAGCGCCGTAACCGGCGCCGGTATGAGAGATTGGAGCGTCGCAGCCAGCGACGATATTCGCATCTGAAGCTGATGATCCGACAGGGTGGCGACATCCCCTCTGAGCCCGACACACCATCTGAGCCATTAGAGGAGGAGGAGGATGAGCACGAGGAGGAGACTCATTTCCAGGAAGAGACCCATCAGTAGGCAGACACAGAGCAGGCTGCCCCACATCAGGAGGTTACGCATCAGATAGAGGCTGCAGATCCGGAGATCCCGATCCAGTCAGCACCGCCTCTACAGCAGCCAGACCCTCAGCCCACCACCACCACAGAGCCTCCAGCTACCATCCCTACCAGTGATGACACCCCTTCACACCCAGCCTGACTGAGCATCAGGGACGATGCTTCATTTTATGTGTGGGGAGCTCACCATCTCTGGCGTTTTATTTTGGTGAACCACTACATCTCTTTTTTCTTTTATTTTGGATATTTTTCTGTATTTTTCTTTCTTTTTTTTTTTGAGTACTTATACATTGCTGCTTTTATGTATTTTTACTCTATTTTTTGCATTTTTGCATTTTTAGTTCATAATTTTAGTTATTTAGTTTAGTTTGCAATTCTGACTTATTAGTGGATTAATTAGTATAGTTTACCCTTTTTAGCATAAGATAGCATAGTTAAATTGAAAAATATAAAAAGGAAGTAAGCTAGGAAATTGAACATAACAGATTTAAATCCATAAACCTTGTATATATAGCATTATATCATATAGTTAAGTTGACAATATTTCATCAAGGAGGAACATTAAAACTTTAAAGGCTACCCTAAATAATTTTTTTTATGAGAATAATGAAAATTTTTAACTAAACCTGCATAACATATATTAATGATATATGATGCTTGAGTTAGAAAACACACAGCCTGTGAGTATTGAGCTTAATTGTATGGTTGCATTCAAACCATAATTTCATTCCTGTGTGTTTCACTTCTTTTTATTCTGATGTTCTTTACTTTGTTTTAATCTATATGTCCAATTATAGAATATAGATACATGCCAAAAGAATGATTGAGGCCATCATTTGATTTTAGCTCACTTACCCCAAAATAACCTACCTTTCACATCACCCTTGTTAGCCCCCTTGAGCCTTTAAAAATCCCTTTTATTCTATTTAGCGACACTACTAGCCTTAAGCAGAAAAACAAAATAAAATCCCAAGTTGACTCCTTGGTTAGCTTAAGATAGAAAATTATGAATAGATTAAAATGTGGGAAACCTATTGGGAACATGGATGATAGAAACAAAAGGTAGAAAAGTTGAAAGAAATAAAATAATTCAGAAATTCAGGGAAGCATGCTCATGAGAAAATCAAAGTGATTCAATTACCATGTGCAAAAAAAAAAGTTATTTTTCAGCATT
>NC_029794.2:50295989-50303409 GCF_000816755.2 Arachis ipaensis
ACCGAGGGAGGAAGGAAGGATAGGAGAAGAGAAGAAGGAAGGGGAAGAGAAGAAGGAAGGAGTCGAGCACACACACACACACACACACACACCACTGGCGATGCTAGGTCTCACTGCCGCTGTTGTGTTGCCGTGCCGTCAAGAAGCCAGAATCGTGAGAGAGAGGGAGAGCTGCGACTGAAAGTGAAGAGAGGGGAAAGGGAGCTGCCGTCGAGCCAGTCGTCATCACTATCGATGATGGAGCCGTCGTCGTTCTTTCGTCGCCGCTGTCGATAGAGAACGACGCTAAGGAGAGGAACTTGAGACAGAGATGAGAAGGTGCAGATGAGAAAGACGAGTCTCATTTGGCATTGTGCTCTGCCACCATCGAAGCCTTCATCGTTGAAAGAGAAAAACCGTCTGTTAGGAATTTTCACACAAAATAGTTCCGTTACAAGTATAGTTCCAATGCAACAAGTAATGCTCAAATCAAATTTTAAATTCCAAAGAGATGTCACAATGCAAAACAAATATATAAACCGAGAGTATTTAAACTCCTGGGTCGTTCTCCCTAGGAGTTTCAATGAAATATTCTATCATTGGCTATGGGGGAAGTAGGGTTTGGATGATAGCAATTGGCAAGAAATGTAAATGATAATAAAATAAAGATGCTTACAAGTAATTAAATGAAAGCAAGTAAAGGCAATGAAAATGGAAATTAAATGGCAAAAGAGCTCTTAGCAAGAATGGGGAATTAAGGATTCCTATCATAGTTATGGACCACAAACATGGTAATTGTGTGGAATTAATACCAAGAATGGGGAATTAAGGATTCCTATCATAGTTATGGAAGGTGATGCGTATGCGTGAAGGACGCGTACACGTCGATGTGCAAAATTGTAGAGTTATGCGTTCGCACTATGTGTGCAAACGCCGTGAACAGAGGCCTTGTTTTGATGTGTGCATGGGCACAGACCTGTGCCCACACACAGAAAGGCTGAATTTTTTTTAAGAGAATGAAACGTCAAAAATTAATGCCTGAATCGCCATCTGTGTGTACGCACATCGGTCCGTGCGTACGCACAAGAGGCAAAAAGAGGGGGCTACGAGCGCACAAGGTGTGCGAGCGCTACAAACCAGGGTTGTACAAAGGGATGTGCATACGCACAAGTGTGTGCATGTGCACAGGTGCTGAAATTGGGTTGTACACCAAGCCGACTTAGCCTTTCCTTTGTGTTCACTTGGCCTATTAGCACAAATCAAGTAAATAGCTCCACTCTTGGTGGGACCAATCCTTTCCAAATAGTCCTGGTAAAGTTGAAGCTGGTTATCTCCTCCGGTATCAGTTCTTCCTGCATCACCTGCACAAATGAGTTAGTTGAATAAACACCTTGCCTATCATATTTCCACACCACTTTATCCTCTCTGTTATGTGCTAGTTTCGCAGGTCTCAGGACCTCATGCAATTGGCTCAGAAGTTCCAATTCCCATTGAAAGAGCTTATGCCTCCATTGGAAATTCCAAATCCACTCTAACCCATCCCAAAACTCACAGTCCCCTATAACAGATCCACCTTGGTTTGAAAAAATCCTCCCAAAACCGAGTCCGTTGCCCATCGCCCAGCTCCATTGACAAGCCTGTGATCATCTTATCCATAATCTGTTGATTCGTGTCATGTACTTGGCAGATATCCTTCCATGGGCCTCCTCTAGTAGGTAATAGTTGAGTTGAGAGTAACTCATTTGGGTTTAGATTATGGCAGGAACACACTACCTTCTTCCACAACGGGCACTTTTTCTTTGCAAACCGCCACCACCATTTAAACAACACAGCAGTGTTTCAAATCACAGCATCCCCAACTCCCAATCCGCCTAACTTTTTAGGAGCCTGCACCACTTCCCATCTTACCAAAGCCATACCATTTCGACCATCATCCTTACACCACAGGAATCTTCTCTGCAAAGATATCAACTTTTCAGCTACAACTTTCGGCATCTTGAACAAACTTAGATAATACACTAGCAAGCTATTTAAAACAGATTTTATAAGCACCAATTTCCCAGCTTTATTTAACACCTTAGCTTTCCACATACTGAGCTTCTCCTCCACTTTGTCTATGATAGGCTTCCAGGTCTTCACCAACCTTGGATTTGCAGCTAAGGAGATTCTGAGGTATTTAACTGGAAGAGTGGCCTCCTTATAACCCAACACGTTGCACATACGCTAGGACCACTGCTCCTCACAATTGATTGGAATCAAGCTAGACTTTTCAAAATTGATACTAAGCCCTGACATCAACTCAAAGCACCTCAGCAACCGTTTGTAATTCTTAATAGTCTCCTCCTCTGGTGGGCAGAAAAGGATAGTATCATCAGCGAAATGAAGGTGTGACAATTCTATGCTGTCTCTACCAACCAACAAAGGCGATATGCGTCCATTCCTAACGCCTCTCCGATCATTCGATGTAGTACATCCACAACTAGAACGAACAAGAATGGTCAAAGGGGGTCACCTTGTCTCAAGCCTCTTTCCATTTTGAACGGCTTAGATAGCGAGACATTTATCAGCACTGACATAGAAGTAGTGGTCACACACTCCATTACCCATGCTCTCCAAACCTGTCCGAACTCCATCTGTTGTAGCACAAAGTCCACAAAGCTCCACTTGATCCTATCGTATGCTTTTTGGAAATATAGCTTGATTATTGCTGCCTCCTTTTTCGTAAGTTTGAGCCAGTTTACCGTTTCACATGCAATAAGTGTCCCGTCATGGATTTTTCTTCCCTTTACAAATGCACTCTGAGTCTCCCCTACTAATGCCGGCAACATTGATCGCATCCTCCTAACTAGGACCTTCGAGATAACCCTATAGACACACCCCACTATACCGATAAGTCTCAAATCTTTGATTTCCTCCATTCCAATGAACTTAGGTGCCAGCGCTACCCAAGTGATATTGGAGTCCGCCGGTAGCTTGGATGTCTAAAAAAACCCCAACACTGCTGTCGTGAATTCTGCCCCAATCTCACCCCAGCATCTCTTGATAAAATTCATGTTGTACACGTCACATCCTGGTGCCTTAGATGATTCATAGTCCCACACAGCCTGTCGGATCTCCTCAGCCGATAGTAATTCTTCTAATATCACAGCATCTTGTTCATCTATCTTCTCCACCAGACCATCTCTGAAACTCACCATAGGAGAATGTTCTTGATGATATAAATCTTTGTAGAACTCTCTAATAGTAATCTTAATTCTAGCTTGATTCCGGACCCGTCTGCCATTAATCACCAGTGCGTCAATCCTATTATTCCGCCTTCTTGCTGATGCTATATTGTGGAAATACCTTGTATTTTTGTCCATATCCTTTGCATGTCTAGACCGAGACATTTGTTTCCAATGTACTTCTTTTTGCACATATCATCTCTCACAGCAAGTCACCAGCACCTTTCTTCTAGCCTCCATTGTTTCATCATACTCTCCATTACTTACCTTATCATCAACTCGCTTGATTTCTTCCTCAAACTTTGCAATCTTCTTGTCCATCTCCCAAAAATTCTCCTTATGCCATCTCCCCAACGGACCTTGCAAACCCTCAATTTATCAGTGAACTGTTTGTCCCCGAGGCCTCGCCATTCCTCCTTTACCATTCTGAGAAATTCCTCATGTGTGAACCACGAGTCAAGGCTTCTAAACGGCCTTGGACCAACCGACAACTTCCTGTCCTCAACTATTATAGGGAATGGTCTGACAAGCCCCTTGGCCCACCTCGAAGCCTAGTCTTAGGGAACTCTTCTAACCACTCCAAGCTAAGCAGAACTCTATCTATATAACTGCAAGAACGTCCCCGGAACCATGTAAACTTCTGATCAGTAAGCGGCATATCCACTAAGTTCATATCTTGTATCCAATTCTTGAAATCTTCGGTAGATCGAGTTAAACCAGTAGCACCTTTTCTTTCCTCTTCATGAACTATTTCATTAAAGTCTCCAAGAAAGCAGCAAGGAACTTGACATAATCCATCTATATAACTCAGCTCCTCCCAAACCTGATTCTTTTCATCTCTAGTATGTGCACCATAGACCAGGATAAAAGAACAATTGAATAGACTCTGTAATATTACTCCTTCAACACACAACCACCTCTCCCCCTTATAGAAGTTATTCATTTTGAACACCAAATTATTCCAAATTAACAACAATCCACCAGAGGCACCATCAGAAGGTACATATTCCCAGCCTAAACCATCTTGCCCCCATATTCTTGTAACGTCAAACCTCGTCACTACTTGTTTTTTAGTCTCAATTAACCCAACTATATCTAACTTATGTTTATTCTTCAGATCCTTCACCATTTGCACCTTTCCATCACCTCGTAAATCCCTAACATTCCAAGAGCTAAAAATCATTTAAAATATTTTTGCACACCTAGTTTTTATTTTTTGGTTTGCATCATCTTAATTTCACCTCCTGCTTTGCTATTTTACTTTTACAAGCTATTTCTGCATTCTGTGCTTGGAGAATTTCCATGATGTCCACATCTTCATCTTGCAACACAACCCATGACTCTTTTCCCAACTCTCAGGTCTTCCTATTTTCCATCAATTGTTCCTCTAACTTTGAACACTGAATGTCGCTGTCCTCTTCACCATTTACCACACCCTCATGTTGATCCACACCCCCTTCAATTCCAGAGTCAACCTTTTCGCAGACCCTCCTCTTATTCCTTTGGACAACACCATGGCCACCATCAAATTTCAGGCCAAGCAAGGCATCGGTCCCTTCTCTTGTGATTAGGTGCCCGTGGCTCTCCTGGCAGCATCCCCCGATTAGCACGACGCCCACTTCCTCGACCACCTCCGCAGTTTCGTTCCTCTCACCGTCCACGGCGACCTGTCCTGTCGCCATTCCATCCGCTCCAAGCTCAGCCATGGCCGCTTGTAGCACTTCCTCGTCACCCACTACACTACCAACGTCGTCAACATCGTCGTTTTCCTTGTATTGGATCCTGCCATCCCCGCCGCGAGAAGCCCAGTCCCCTTGGTCTACGTTTGGATCCTCTCCGTGCCCCTTCCTGTCGCATGCGCCACCACCGCTATCAGAGGGAGTCACATCGCAAGCACAAGCGCCAACCCTTGCACTGATAGGGTTCCGCAGACCTTGCCCAGCCCACCTGACTTCCTTTCGACCCGACCTAGCATAATCAGGCCCTGTTTCTTTAGCCATTCGGACTATGGGTAGTAGGCCCAACACATCTAATTCTCCCTCCGCCAACTGATGATTAATGCTGGCCCAATCCTTTGTTTGGCACCCAGGTCTTCCATCATTGGAATCCTTCTTGAATCCAGCCCAATCCTTTACTATGCCTCCTTTTTAACGGTCTGCCGCTAGTTAATGAGTTGTTACGTACACAACATGATATTCGAAACTCTAATACTTACTTAGATAGACGAGTGAGATGACCACTTAACAAATCCAAATCAGTTAAGACAAATACTAATTATTTTTAATATTTTTAACATTAAAAATAATTAAACTTTAATTTTACTTATAATTTTATAAAATATTTATATTAATTATTATTATATATATTTTTTGTTTAATCTCTTTTAATAAAAAAATTTATGTATTTTTATTAATTATCCCATACAGTGTACGGGAACATATACTAGGATAAATAGTTATGGATTTTGATTCCATTTTTAGTTAATATAGTAGTCATGGTGAGATGATTAATAATGGAAAAAAGATTCTTGTTATTAGATTCAAGAGTAATATAATTGAAGGAAGCAATAATAAACATTTGGAAGGACCAATAATTTTTTTACTCAGATTAATTAATTTCACATGGTATTTATGAATATCATGGTCAAACAATGACATACTATTTTCAATGTAAGTAAGTGATACACATTTTCCCTCAAATACTATGAAAAAACTGTTTTAGTTAGGAGCATAATGGACTTTAACAACTTTATTTAGACTGAGTTTGAAAATATTTAAAAATGATATTTATTTTAATAATTCTTGTTTGTATTAATTTTTTCAAATGATTGATTATGTGACAATTACCTTATATTTAGATACTTAGCTAAAAAGTGGTTTTAAGATAATATATTTAGTTTGAAATGTACAAAAAAATTATTCTCAAATAGTATAATTTAAAAAAATGGGTATAAAATGATTGTTTATATTATTTAATATTTGATAATTGAGATTAAATTCATAAAATCATTGCAATTCAAAAATAATAAGCTTTTGTTAATAATCATAAGTTTTAAAATATTACTTTCATTTATAAGTTTTTTTTTAATTTAAAATTATTGATTTCAATTATAAACTATTTTCAAATTTTTGTTCTATGATTTTCCAGAGAATGCTTATTCGGTCAATTTTAAAGATCAATGTTGTCGAATGTCTAGAATACAAACAAGAATGAATTTAAGAATAAATACATGTGCAACTGGAGGCTTTTATTAGTAGGATTTTGGTGATTTGTTGGTTGTGAAAGTCACACACACAGAGACTTTAATTTGGGGTAGATTAAGACTCTTGCGATACTTTGATTCTCACAACCACCCGTAGATTACTTAATACTGACATATTTATGATGTATGTTGTAGCACATGGATCCTGCTTTCAGCAATTCTTATCTTTGTATGATAAGTTTTTAAGAGTTTTACATTTAGCTGCTGTTCTCTACATGAGCATACTTGATTGGATGTTAATAAAAGAAAAAAATTACATTGATAAGTGCATAAAAATTAGATTATTGTTGTGATAAGGATATTTTATCATACCTTACGTGGATGACCATTTTCCATGATATATAGTTTTTCAAGAATGACTTCATTTAATATGAAGTTGAAAAAGTTACCTAATGTACGTGTATAAATAGAGGCTTAAGCCTCTAACAATTACACACAAGCAATAATACAAATACAAAATCTTCTCTTTCTTTCTACGTACAAAAGTTCTTTTCTATTCATATATTACAACAACAACAGAATAAATATATTTTCCTTCCTTCCTTCTCATACAAATAAATCCTCTTTTATGTTACAATCAAATACCCTTCTCCTTATATTACTATTACAATTCTTCCTCTTCTTTTATTTTATAAGTATTTTAAATTCTATTTTCTATTACTCTTTACATATAATATTAATAGCAATATTAACCATCTTTATTATATTGAGATAGTATCAAATGCAAATCTCTCTCTCTTTATTTTTAATAGCGATAACATTGCGTTATTTGGTCAGTTTATCTGCATATCATAAACTGCATATGTATTTAATGGATGTGGTAATAGCCTATTTATACGGCTCATTAGACCGGGATATCTATATGAAAGTCCCCGAAGGACTAAAGATATCTAAACCATCCAATGAATATTCACAAGGGTTATACTCAGTCAAATTGCAAAGATCTTTATATGGT
>NC_029794.2:50303420-50350915 GCF_000816755.2 Arachis ipaensis
TTTGTTCTCCTTTTCTTATTTTTCCCCCTTTTTTTTTTTAGAATTATGTCCATCTCAACATATTCATATCAATAATGCTATTTTTACTTGAGTCTACACTTGATGATTCATGTTTAGGGAGGTTGACAAAATTGTCAGTGTTACAGTGTGAATTAGTGGATAGCATAATTAAAGTTATGAAAACTGACAGATGGTTGTATAAATACTGTCTATCAAGGACCATTGATAATATTGCATAGTTTAATTATCAAATTGATCTCCAAATTTGGTTTTTTGTGTTAAATTGGAAGGATTAATATAATAATTTTAAAAAATTTAGAGACTTTCATGTATAGTTATAAAAAATTAATGAAGATATAGTTTGAACCTAAATCTTTTTTAGTAACACATGTTTCCTCTCCAACTAAGTTATGCTGGTTCATACTATTCTAATGTAGCACCTAAGAACATGCACGCACATTTGCTTAATACTAATTAAGACTACAGTAAGTCAATCCAACTTATGTGTCAGATAGATATCAAGTCGTTAACAATTCGATACGCTAATCTTATGAGCTTGTGAGCTATGTTTGATATTGAAGTTGAGCTCTATATTTTGTATTATATACACATCTATACATATATAATTATTTATTTTAATATACAACAATGACAGATGAAAAAAACTCGAGCCAACTTTTGAGCTTTTAGTGAGTCGAACTTGAGTTTGGTTTGGTTCGGCTTAGCTTGACTTACTTTAGCCTAGTATAACTTTTATTATTAGTCTTTTATGACCAAACAATCGAGTTACCTTGTGAACTTTTAGTGAGTCAATGTTGAAATAAATACAAAGATACTTGTATTTATTAAAGAAGTTATAAATAGAAAGTTATTAAAAAATTAATAACACTTGTAATCAATTTTGAATTTTGAAAATTTAAAAGCAATTTTATTTACTAATTATAGCATCTCAATCTCAGGGGAGGGAACATAAAAAATGTGAGACCGAATGTATAAGATAATGCCCTTTCTTAGCCAAGTATTTACAGCATTAAATGGGGGCCATTAATAGCAAATTAATGTGAAGATCAAACAAAAGATAATTGCCTAATTTCTTCAGTTGTTGATGTGAGAACAGAAACGAAAGTTGGAAGCACCGTAACAATGGAGAAGACCGACATGGGAGATGGCGATGACGACGCATCAAGTCATCATCGTCAAGGGACAGCACTGTATGAAATTCTGATTATCAGGTATTTACAAATTTTTATCTTCTTTAATCACACATTCACATTCATCTTTTATTGATCAATTACCTTAATTGGAGAAAATTTTCAAAAATAAATCAGGAAGAAAGTCTACATTTATGAAATTAAATCGATTTTTATTAATGGACTCATTATGTCATATCTTTGTACTAATATTGGAAAAAAATCACAAAGATGATATCCATTCACGGATTAAAGACGTGTTTGTGACGGGATCTTGAAAGAAAGGAGTCTATTAGAGGAAAAAAATAATAGAGGGAGAATTAATCTAATCAATGGCAACCAATAATAGCCATAGGTAAGAGTCTATACTAAATTCATTACTTTTATTGTTATTTTTGCTACCACTATTATTTGAATTATACTTTATTATTATCATTATTGTTTCAGTTTACCTAACTTATGTGTATGGTATGCGAAATTGTTACTCAGGTTGTGAATTATTGTTCAAAATTGATTCCCTGGCGATGGCACCAAAAACGGATGCATAAAACCATGGTCTAAACATATCTTCACAACTTCGCATAACTAACCAGCAAGTGCACTGGGTCGTCCAAGTAATAAACCTTACGTGAGTAAGGGTCGATCCCACGGAGATTGTTGGTATGAAGCAAGCTATGGTCACCTTGTAAATCTCAGTCAGGCGGATATAAAATAGTTATGGAGTTTTCGAAATTAATACTAAAATAAGGATAGAAATACTTATGTAAATCATTGGTGAGAATTTCAGATAAGCGTATGGAGATGCATTCATTCCTCTGAACCTCTGCTTTCCTGCTGTCTTTATCCAATCTGTCTTACTCTTTTCTATGGCTGGCTTTATGTAAGGATGTCACCGGTGCCAATGGCTACTTTCAATACTCTCGGGAAAATGGTCCAAATGCTCTGTCACAGCACGGCTAATCGTCTGGAGGCATCACCCTTGTCGTTGGTTGCATCCTATTCCTCTCTGTGAAAATGGTCCAATGCGCTGTCACTGCATGGCTAATCATCTTGGAGATTCTCGATCATACTGGAATAGAATTTACTATCCTTTTGCGTCTGTCACTACACCCAGCACTCGCGAGTTTGGAGTTCGTCACAGTCATTCAATCCCAGAGTCCTACTCGGAACACCACGGACAAGGTTTAGACTTTCCGGACTCTCATGAATGCCGCCATCAATCTAGCTTATACCACGAAGATTCTGATTAAGAGATCTAAGAGATACTCATTCAATCTAATGTAGAACGGAAGTGGTTGTCAGGCACGCGTTCATAGGGAATGATGATGATTGTCACGTTCATCACATTCAGGTTGAAGTGCGAATGAATATCTTAGAAGCGAAATAAGTTGAATTGAATAGAAAACAGTAGTACTTTGCATTAATCCTTGAGGAACAGCAGAGCTCCACACCTTAATCTATGGAGTGCAGAAACTCTACCGTTGAAAATACATAAGTGATAATGGAGTTCATTGGTCTCGGCCCCAGAGGGGAACCGGAGTAACCAAGACTACGAATACAATGATAAAAAGTTCTATTTATAATAAACTAGTCACTAGGGTTTACAGAAGTAAGTAATTGATGCATAAATCCACTTTCGGGCCCCACTTGGTGTGTGCTTGGGCTGAGCTTGAAGTCTACACGTGGAGAGGTCATTCTTGGAGTTGAACGCCAGCTTTTGTGCCAGTTTAGGCGTTGAACTCCACTTTGCAACTTGTTTCTGGCGCTGGTCGCCAGAATTGGGCAGAGAGCTGGCGTTGAACGCCAGTTTTCGTCATCTAAACTTGGGCAAAGTATGGACTATTATATATTGCTGGAAAGCCCTGGATGTCTAATTTCCAATTCAATTGGAAGCGCGCCATTTTGAGTTCTGTAGCTCCAGAAAATCCATTTTGAGTTCAGAGAGGTCAGAATCCAACAGCATCAGCAGTCCTTCTTCAACCTCTGAATCTGATTTTTGCTCAAGTCCCTCAATTTCAGCCAGAAAATACCTGAAATCATAGAAAAACACACAAACTCATAGTAAAGTCTAGAAATGTGAATTTAACATAAAAACTAATGAAAACTGTAAATCATGTTGCTTGTATGCGAAGTTTGTATTCGTAGGTTTTGATGAATGACAAACCAACAAACGACATGAAAGACAAACCAACAAACAACTTGAATGAACAAGCATGTTGAAAGATCAACCAACATTCAACGTTGAGGAATGAAGAGTTGAAAGCAACACAACAACAACAAGAAACTCAAGTCCACAACATTTGAAGACAAGTATAGTGTCTTAGGACTTAGGTAACTTCTTGTTAAGAACCAATTGCTAAATCTCTCAACACACACTCACAAAATGTTTTGATGCACATCTTGCAATTCAATGCTAGCCAAATGGTTTAAAAACTTGTTTTCAAAGGTACAAAAGCATAAGTACTTAAGGAATAGCTTAAGTCCGATTGGTGAAAAGCTTGATCAATTTATTTGAGTTGGTGTCTATTGGAAAGTAAAAGCTCCTTATAAATGCTTAGCAATTGAGTTAAGCTCTTGGAAAAATACTAGTACAATAACACTTTTGTATATTGTCTTTAACTTTCGCAAAAAGATTCATTGTTGTTGCAATACTCAATTCACCCCCCCTCTTGAGTAATTGTGCATAGGTTCTACAAGTGGCATCAGAGCTTAACCCTTTGAAAGATTAACCGTTTAAGGGAAAAGATCATGGCAAGCACAAGCTTTAACAACAACAACACTAGTGAAGGTAACTCAACCGCTAGACCTCCTCTTTTTAGCGGAACAAATTACTCTTATTGGAAAAATAAGATGAGAATTTGGATCCGTTCTCAAGATATGAGAATTCGGAAAGTGATTGAGAATGGAAATCACATTCCAACAAAGACAACAAGCGCTAAAGAAGGAGAAGTCTCCGTCTCAAAGCAAGTACCGAAAGGAGAAGATGAATATAGTGACGATGATTGGAAGAAAGTGGCAATGAATGATAAAGCCATCAACTTCATTCATTGTGTACTTAACGAGCATGATTATATGAAGATCTCTACATGTGAAACCGCTAAAGAGATTTGGGATAAACTCGAAATCACTTACGAAGGAACCGACGACGTTAAAGAATCAAAGGTATTTATGTTGGTTCATGAATGGGAAAATTTTAAAATGAAAGATGAAGAGAGCATTGAAGAAGCTCTTGAAAGACTCTCCAAGATCTTCAACAACCTAAGCATGCTTGGCACAAAATACAATGATAAACAAATTGTGACCAAAGTGCTTACAAGCCTTACACCAAAATGGAACTCCAAAGTGAACGCCATTGTGGAAGGAAGGCTCTATGATCAACTTACATTCGATCAACTACGAGGTAATCTTCTCACCTATAAAATGACTATGCTAAATAGACAAAAAGGTGAAGAAAACAAGAAGAAAAGTCTCGCCCTTAAAACAACATCACTACAAGAAGAGAGTGATGATAATGAAGAAGAAGGAGATGAAGAATGTGCACTCTTATTAAAAAGATTCAATAAGTTTGCAATGAAGAAAAACTTCAAGAGCAAAACAAAGATACCAAAATGCTATGAGTGTGGAGAAGTAGGACACATTAAACCCAATTGTCCAAAACTTCAAAAGGAGGACAAAAAAAGAAATTTAAGAAGAAGGAGAAAGAATACATATCATGGGAGAAGATGAATAGCCGTGCCGTGACAGGGTGCGTGAGCATATTATTCACTGAGAGGAGGGGATGTAGCCACTGACAACGGTGATGCCCTTGCATAAAGCCAGCCATGGAAAGGAGTAAGACTGATTGGATGAAGATAGCAGGAAAGCAGAGGTTCAGAGGAACGAAAGCATCTCCATTCGCTTATCTGAAGTTCCTACCAATGAATTACATAAGTATTTCTATCCCTATTTTATCATATAATATTCGAAAACACCATTATCACTTTATATCTGCCTGACTGAGATTTACAAGGTGACCATAGCTTGCTTCATACCAACAATCTCCGTGGGATTCGACCCTTACTCACGTAAGGTATTACTTTGGAGTCAATCTTCCATTGAGCTCCTTCCATTTTGGGCGTTCAACGCCCATTTGTTGCCCATTTCTGGCGTTGAACGCCAGAACCATGCTTGTTCTGGGCGTTCAGCGCCAGCTCTTCTCCAAGGTGCAATTCTGGCATTCAGCGCCCAGATGCTACCCATCTTGGGCGTTCAGCGCCCAGATACTGCCCATTTTGGGCGTTCAGCGCCAGAACCATGCTCTGTTCTGGCGTTGAACGCCAGACAGGTGCTTCCTCCAGGGTGTGATTTTTCTTCCGCTGTTTTTGATTCTGTTTCTGAATTTTTTCGTTTATTTTGTGACTCCACATGATCATGAACCTAAGAAAACATGAAAAATAAAAATAAAATTAGATAAATAAACATTGGGTTGCCTCCCAACAAGCGCTTCTTTAATGTCAATAGCTTGACAGTGGGCTCTCATGGAGCCTCACAGATGTGCAGAGCTTTGCTGAGACCTTCCAACACCAAACTTAGAGTTTGGATATGGGGGTTTGACACCAAACTTAGAGTTTGGTTGTGGCCTCCCAACACCAAACTTAGAGTTTGACTGTGGGGGCTTTGGTTGACTCTGCTTTGAGAGAAGCTTTTTCTGCTTCCTCTCCATGGATGCAGAGAGAGATCCTTGAGTTGTAAACACAAGGTTGTCCTTATTTAATTGAAGGATCAATTCTCCTCTGTCCACATCAATCACAGCTCTTGCTGTGGCTAGGAAAGGCCTTCCTAGGATGATGAATTTATCCTCTTCTTTTCCAGTATCCAAGACTATGAAATCAGTAGGGATGTAAAGGCCTTCAACCTTCACTAACACGTCCTCTACTTGTCCATAAGCCTGTTTTCTTGAATTGTCTGCCATCTCTAATGAGATTTTAGCAGCTTGCACCCCATAGATTCCCAGTTTCTCTATTACAGAGAGGGACATGAGGTTTATTCCTGAACCAAGGTCACATAGAGCCTTAAAGATCATAGAGCCTATGGTACAAGGTATTATGAAGTTTCCAGGATCCTGTCTCTTTTGAGGCAATGTAAGTTGATCCAGATCACTTAGTTCATTGGTGAACAAGGGAGGTTCCTCTTCCCAAGTTTCAATACCAAATAATTTGGCATTTAGCTTCATGATTGCACCAAGGAACTTGGTAGCTTGCTCTTCAGTAACATCCTCATTCTCTTCAGAAGAGGAATACTCATCAGAGCTCATGAATGGCATAAAGAGGTTCAATGGAATCTCTATGGTCTCTAGATGAGTCTCAGATTCCTTAGGTTCCTCAGAGAAAAGCTCCTTATTGATCACTGGACGTCCCAGGAGGTCTTCCTCCTTGGGATTCACGTCCTTCTCCTCTCTTGTGGGTTCGGCCATGGTAATTAATTCAATGGCCTTGCACTCTCCTTTTGGATTCTCTTCTATATTGCTTGGGAGAGTACTAGGAGGGGTTTCAGTGATCCTTTTACTCAGCTGGCCCACTTGTGCTTCCAAATTTCTAATGGAAGACCTTGTTTCATTCATGAAACTCACAGTGGCCTTAGATAGATCAGAGACTAAATTTGCTAAGCTAGATGGATTCTGCTCAGAATTCTCTGTCTGTTGCTGAGTGGATGATGGAAAAGGCTTGCTATTGCTAAACCTGTTTCTTCCACCATTATTAAAGCCTTGTTGAGGCTTTTGATCCTTCCATGAGAGGTTTGGGTGATTTCTCCATGATGGATTGTAGGTGTTTCCATATGGTTCACCTATGTATTTTAACTCTGCTATTGCAGGGTTCTCAGGATCATAAGCTTCTTCCTCAGAAGATGCCTCTTGAGTACTGTTGGATGCTGCTTGCATTCCATTCAGACTCTGAGAAATTATATTGACTTGCTGAGTCAATATTTTGTTCTGAGCCAATATGGCATTCAAGGTATCAATTTCAAGAACTCCCTTCTTCATAGGCGTCCCATTACTCACAGGATTCCTCTCAGAAGTGTACATAAACTGGTTATTAGCAACCATGTCAATGAGTTCCTGAGCTTCTGCAAGAGTTTTCTTTAGGTGAATGGATCCACCTGCAGAAGTATCCAATGACATCTTTGATAGCTCAGATAAACCATCATAGAATATATCCAGGATAGTCCATTCTGAAAGCATGCCAGAAGGACACTTTTTGGTCAGCTGCTTGTATCTTTCCCAAGCTTCATAGAGGGATTCACCTTCTTTCTGTCTGAAGGTTTGAACATCAGCTCTAAGCTTGCTCAGCTTTTGAGGAGGAAAGAACTTGGCTAAGAGAGCCGTGACCAGCTTATCCCAAGAGTTCAGACTGTCTTTGGGTTGAGAGTCCAACCATATTCTAGCTCTGTCTCTTACAGCAAAAGGGAAAAGCATGAGCCTGTAGACTTCAGGATCTACTCCATTAGTCTTAACAGTATCACAGATCCGCAAGAATTCAGTTAAGAACTGAAAAGGATCTTCAGATGGAAGTCCATGAAACTTGCAGTTCTGCTGCATCAGAGAAACTAGCTGAGGTTTCAGCTCAAAATTGTTTGCTCCAATGGTAGGGATGGAGATACTTCTTCCATGTAAATTGGAATTAGGTGCAGTAAAGTCACCGATCATCCTCCTTGCATTATTGTTATTTTCGGCTGCCATCTCCTCTTCTTGTTCGAAAATTTCTGTAAGGTTATCTCTGGATTGTTGTAATTTAGCTTCTCTTAGTTTTCTCTTCAGAGTCCTTTCAGGTTCTGGATCTGCTTCAACAAGAATATTCTTGTCTTTGCTCCCGCTCATATGACAAAGAAGAGGGCACAGAAAAATAATAATAATAATAATAGGGATTCTTTATACCACAGTATAGAGGTCCCTGTGTGAGTGGAAGAAAAGAATGGATAATCCAAACACAAAGGTGATGATAGGAGCAGAGATGTGAGATGAAGAGGAGTGTTAGTAAATGAATAATTAAATAGAAAGAGATGAGAGAGGAAGAGAATTTTCAAAAATTATTTTTAAAAAGAGTTAGTGATTTTCGAAAATAGTTTTTGAAAAAGGTTAGTAATTTTCGAAAATTCAAATAAAAAATAAAATAATTACTCTAATTAAAAAGAAATTTTGAAAAAGAGGGAAGATTTTTTCGAAAATTAGAGAGAGAGAGTTAGTTAGGTAGTTTTGAAAAAGGTAAGAAACAAACAAAAAGTTAGTTAGTTAGTTGAAACAAATTTTGAAAAGATAAGAAGTTAGAAAGTTAGAAAAGATATTTTGCAATCACTTTTTTGAAAAAGGTAAGATAAGAAGATATTTTTGAAAAGATATGATAGAAATTAGTTTTTGAAAAAGATTTAATTTTTAAAATCTCAATTAATGATTTGATTCATAAGAAATCACAAGATATGATTCTAGAACTTAAAGTTTGAATCTTTCTTAACAAGTAAGTAACAAACTTGAAATCTTTGAATCAAAACATTAATTGATGATGTTATTTTCGAAAATATGATGTAAAATTAAGAAAAAGATTTTTGAAAAATATTTTTGAAATTTTCGAAAATAACTCAAAAAAATAAAAAAAAATTTGATTTTTGAAAAAGATTTTGAAAAAGATGAGATTTTTAAATTGAAAATTTGATTTGACTCATAAAAACAACTAGATTTTAAAATTTTTTGAAAAAGTCAAATCTAATTTTCGAAATTTTAAGAGAGAAAAAGGGAAAGATATTTTTTTGATTTTTGAATTTTTATGATGAGAGAGAAAAACAAGAAAAATGATGCAATGCATGAAAGTTATGGATCAAAACAATGAATGCATGCAAGAATGCTTATGAATGTCAAGATGAACACCAAGAACACTATGAAGATCATGATGAACATCTAGAACACATTTCTGAAAAATTTTTTATGCAAAGAAAACATGCAAGACACCAAACCTAGAATTCTTTAATGCTTAGACTCTATGAATGCAAGAATGCATATGAAAAACAAGAAAAGACACAAAACATGAAAACATCAAGATCAAACAAGAAGACTTACCAAGAACAACTTGAAGATCATGAAGAACACTATGAATGCATGAATTTTCGAAAAATGCAAGATGAATATGCAATTGACACCAAACTTTCAACTTGACTCAAGACTCAAACAAGAAACATGAAATATTTTTTTGATTTTTTATGATTTTCTAATTTTTTTGTATTTTCTTTTAATTTTTCGAAAATCATTTTGAAAAAGAAAAATAAGGATTCCAAAATTTTTAATATGAATTCCAGGAATCTTATGCTCTTTAGTCTAAAGCTCCATTCAAAGGGTCAGGCATGGCTTAATAGCCAGCCAAGCTTTAGTATGTAACTCAGACATGATACGCCTGACATGCCCTACACAGAAGAATTAGACATGGCTTTACAGCCAGCCAGGTTTCCACATGCTTCATGAAACACTAGAAGGCATCACCCTTGTCGTTGGTTGCATCCTATTCCTCTCTGTGAAAATGGTCCGATGCGCTGTCACTGCATGGCTAATCATCTTGGAGGTTCTCGATCATACTGGAATAGAATTTACTATCCTTTTGCGTCTGTCACTACGCCCAGCACTCGTGACTTTGGAGTTCATCACAGTCATTCAATCCCGGAGTCCTACTCGGAATACCACGGACAAGGTTTAGACTTTCCGGACTCTCATGAATGCCGCAATCAATCTAGCTTATACCACGAAGATTCTGATTAAGAGATCTAAGAGATACTCATTCAATCTAATGTAGAACGGAAGTGGTTGTCAGGTATGCGTTCATAGGGAATGATGATGATTGTCACGTTCATCACATTCAGGTTGAAGTGCGAATGAATATCTTAGAAACTGAATAAGTTGAATTGAATAGAAAACAGTAGTACTTTGCATTAATCCTTGAGGAACAGCAGAGCTCCACACCTTAATCTATGGAGTTCAGAAACTCTACCGTTGAAAATACATAAGTGATAATGGAGTTCATTGGTCTCGGCCCCAGAGGGGAACCGGAGTAACCAAGACTACGAATACAATGATAAAAAGTTCTATTTATAATAAACTAGTCACTAGGGTTTACAGAAGTAAGTAATTGATGCATAAATCTACTTCCGGGGCCCACTTGGTGTGTGCTTGGGCTGAGCTTGAAGTCTACACGTGGAGAGGTCATTCTTGGAGTTGAACGCCAGCTTTTGTGCTAATTTGGGCGTTGAACTCCACTTTGCAACTTGTTTCTGGCGCTGGACGCCAGAATTGGGCAGAGAGCTGGCATTGAACGCCAGTTTTCGTCATCTAAACTTGGGCAAAGTATGGACTATTATATATTTATGGAAAGCCCTGGATGTCTACTTTCCAATGCAATTGAAAGAGCGCCATTTTGAGTTCTGTATCTCCAGAAAATCCATTTTGAGTTCAGGGAGGTCAGAATCCAACAGCATCAGCAGTCCTTCTTCAACCTATGAATCTGATTTTTGCTCAAGTCCCTCAATTTCAGCCAGAAAATACCTGAAATCACAGAAAAACACACAAACTCATAGTAAAGTCTAGAAATGTGAATTTAACATAAAAACTAATGAAAACATCCCTAAAAGTAACTAGATCCTACTAAAAACATACTAAAAACAATGCCAAAAAGCGTATAAATTATCCGCTCATCAGTGTACCACCAAGTGTTCTGATGAGCACCTTTGAGAGGAGAGTTATGGCTGATTTAAAGGTATGTAAGACCAACAAATATTTGTGTTCTATTTTAAATTTCATTGCATTTGTGTTTTAAATTACCTATGTTGTATCTGTTACCTACAAGATATCAAAAGAGCTAGCAATAGTATTCGAGATGAACAAAGTCTTCTGAAATCCATGATTGGAGGCATAAATTTCCTTTATTTCAACCCTGAGTGAAGGAAGCTTGGACACAACATTCCATTAGTTAAATTTTACATAGTTTTGATTTTTAGAGAGAGAACTTCCTCCTTTTCTCTAGGCTTTAGTGTTCTTTGTCCATTTTTACTTCAATCGATGGATTAGACCTTTGTTAATTTCCATTTTTATCATTATAATTGTAGTTCCCCTTCTCTAATTTTACTTATCACTCTTGCAATTTTAGTTATTTTGGGTTATGACTTTGGATCTTGTTGGATTTAAATTCTAGTAATGCATTGAGGTTATTCATGTTTTATTTTTGTTATTTGATTTGTTATTATTGATTATTGATAGTGGGTAGCTTTAATTTGGATTGTTTTCTCAATTTTATGATGTCTTTTGTTATTGCTCATCAAGTGTTTGAGAAAATGTCACTATTGATTATGGAGTAGATTTTCATTCTTGGCTTTGGGGTTGAGTAATTAGAGATTCTTTAATTATAAAAATCAAGTGTTGGTTGGTAATTGGAGGTTGCTAGTTAGCCTGAACTCCACTAAATATCGTCTTTCACTAGGAATTGACTAGGACTTGTGGACTAGAGTTAATTATACTCACTTGATTTTCCTTCAATTGTTAGAGGATAACTAAGTGAGAATAATAGGCATTTATCATCATACTTGAGGAAGACAATGAGGATAGGAATTGTAATTCTCACCCCAAACCAAGGTTTTATATATTGATTGATTGTCATATCTCTTGTTGACTTTGCTCTCTTAGTTTTCTTAGCTTGATTCCTTACATTTAGTTATATGTTATTATTGTTGCTATCTTTTATTGCATACTTGGTCGTCAATTAATTGTTTGATTGAGAGTTCTAGTTGTTTCAATTTAGATGTTAGTTGTGGCCTTTAAATTCTAGTCACCTTACTTTTTCCGCACTCAACTTAAAAATCCCCTAAAATTTCTAATCAATGATGTGCATTCTGTTGAAATTCCTAGGAAAAATGACCCGAAATTCTACTCCCAGTAATTGATGATTTTTGTGACATTCTTCTAAACTTTGATTTGGGATCATTTGTCGGTTTAGGCTATACTTGCGACATTGAGTTGAAAAATCCTTTGGACATTTCTAAGCCGGCATTTATCCCATGTCAAGTTTTGGCACCGTTGCCGGGGAATCGCATAAGTGTGCCATATTATTGGTTGGTTTGAATACGTTCATATGTGAATAATTTCTCTTTTCTTGATTGCTTGTTAGTTTGGTCATTAGTTAGGATTTATAATCATAGTAATTGGTAGTTACTTTACTTTAGCATATCTTGTTGTCAAGAACTCTATGTTTCTTCTATTGAATGATGCATTCATTACTGGATTCGAGCTTAGCCCCATTTGATCCCAAAATTGAAAGAACTTTGCTACATATAGGCAAGCTCTACATCAGTTAGCCTTTGGGATTAGTGAAGTGGCTTTTGCTGAATCACAAGCCTTTTCTGAGTTTGAATCTGAGGCGTCATTTCACAGAGGAACCATTTATTCTTCTGTTGACTCTATTGATGTTGCTTCCACTAAATTAGATACTGAGACCATGGCCGCTCCAAGGAGAGTCACTCTCAAGGAGGTGGGTGCACCGGATTTTACTCTTCAACCACTACAAGTTTACTACCCCGACGTGGATGCTAACTTTGAGTTAAAGACTGGTTTGATCAATTTGCTTCCTAAGTTTGATGGCTTGCCTGATCAAGATCCTATCAAGCATCTTAAGGATTTTCAAGTGGTGTGTTCAACCACCAGGAGACATGATTTGGATGAGGTTGCTATTTGGGTGTTTGCTTTCCCTTTTTCTCTTGAGGGAAGAGCAAAACAATGGTACTATACTCAACCCGATGAAGTTGTCACAAATTGGGATTTACTTCGGAAAGAGTTTCTTTGACAAATTCTTTCCGCCAGAGGTTACCGATAGATTGAGGACGGAGATCTCATGCATCATACAAGGTGAAATGGAAATACTACATGAATATTGGGAGCGCTTCAAGAAGCTTCTTGATTCTTATTCTCATCCTAGGATAGATGACTTCGTGTTGATTAGCTACTTTAGTCAAGGCCTCAAGCCTCAAGAAAAGATCCCCTTAGATGCCTCTAACAATGGTTCTCTTGTGAAGTATAGGACGACGGAAGAGGCTTGGTAACTTATTTCTGATCTACCCGAGTCCACTCAAATGCGAGGCAAAGGAACAACCATCCGAAGGCTATTATGGAAGTGTCTCCTAATGAATCCGCCCTCACCGAAACCTTGGGAGAAAAGACCACCATTCAAAGGAAAATTCACCAAAATCAACAACAACCTCCACCACAACAACAGTACCACCCGAAAGCCCTACCAAGAGTGTGTGGTGTGTATGCTTGATATTCTCATTATATGGATGAATACCTACAACCCCAAGAGGATAACACATTCGCGGCAACCAACCCATTCCTTAACCATTCAAACCAAGGCCCTTATCAACAAGGGAATAATTACAACCAACGGTGGCGTAATCAAGGTTGGCAAGACAATTCACATCAAGGTTGGAAAGATCATTCAAACCAAGGATGGAGAGATCATTCTAACCAAGGGTGGAGAGATGGGTCAAATCGAAGGTGGAACAACAATTCCCAACCATATCGCAACCAACAAAACCAATCATTCCAACCACAACACTAAGGCCAAAGATACCAACCTCCTCACCAATGACAAGCCTAAGTACCTCAACTCACACAACCTCATGTTCCACAAATTATTTACCCTTCTTCTTCTTCAAGCCAACCTCCATGGATGACACCCTTCACACCCTTCTTCAAGAGCAAAGGGAATTTTGAACCATCGTTCAAAAGATTTTATCCCGGTTACCTCTACCATCCAACCATAACCAAAGCCCCTCTCAACCATCATGCTCAAGTGGAATTCCATCTCAGCTATTGCCCTATCCAAAGGGTAGCCTCAATGCTATCCAAAGGGTAGCCTCATGTAGAAGATAAAGAAGAAGCACAAAAGGTTGTTGAGGAAGGGAAAGATCAAGCAAAGGTTAGAGGTTCCAAAGAAAAAGATGTTTTGGAAGAGCCTATCCCAATTCAATTTCCAACCTTGGCAAAGAAGGCAAAGAAGCAATTAGAGTTGGATCGTGGACATCTTCAAGAAAGTTGAGGTAACAATTTCCCTTTTTGATGTCATTTGCCAAATTTCTAAATATGCTAAATTTTTAAAGGATTTATACATTAACAAGAAAAGGATTAATGAGTTGGAAACCATTCCTTTGGGGAGTTCTATTTCAGCTTTAATGGGTGTTATTCCTAAAAAATGTGGAGATCCTGGACCTTGTTTAGTCTGTTGCACAATAGGTGGTGTTCAACTTGTTGATTGTATATGTGACTTTAGTGCATGTGTCAGTATTATGCCTCTTTCTGTTTATGATGAATTGAATCTTCCACCGTTGAAATGGTCCGCGGCATGTTTTGTGCTAGCGGATAAGAGCATAATTTCTGTGGTTGGTATTGCTGACGATGGTTTGGTGAGCATCAAGGGATTGAATTTTCCAATTGATTTTTATATCCTTGAAATGCTCCAAATGATTATGGAAGACCTTCATCCATATTTTAGGAAGTCCATTCTTGAAAACCTCTTGATTTAAACTTGATACCTTCTCGGGTACCTATTCATTTGAGATTGACAGAAGGGATGTAAGCTTTAACTTAGATGAAGCTATGAAATATCCGCCAGAGGACCATTCTATCTTCCAGTGTGACATGATTGATGAAGTTATGGCCAAGGTTCACAATGAGGCTTTTGATGAGATGTATTTGTATAAAGGTCCATGTGTGAGGAATCCCAATTATTATGATGAAGATACTTTGCCACCTCCAATGTTGCCAGATAATAATGTGCCAAGTCATGAGTTAAGTGAGGTGTTAAAACCTTTACCTCCACATGTAAAGTATGCCTTTCTTGATGAGAATTAAAAGCTCTCGGTGATAATTAAAAGGGAGCTCACCTCCCAACAAGAAGAGAAATTGCTTGAAGTGTTGAGAAAGCACAAGAAGGCTATAAGGTGGAGTTTAGCGGACATTGTAGGTATAAGCCCACACACTTGTGAGCATCGTATCTTCCTAGAAGACGAAGCCAAACCCGTCCGTCAGCCCCAAGGGAGGTTAAATCCCACCATCATGGAGGTTGTCAAAAAAGAGGTCACTCAACTATTGGATGTGGGGGAGAAAATGGTTGAAGCCATTCATTAACGTGATGTTGGGTTGGGCCTTGGGTCCGGTTTAACCAGTTTGGCCCGTTTGGCCCAATTTGGGCCAAAATCTTTAAAATTAGTGGCAAAATTTGTATTTTAATTATTTTTTCCATTCTAAAATCATAAGTTTTATGCTAGAATTAATTGATTTTATAAATGATGCAAAGATCTTGTGATTTTGGTGAGGCTTTGATGTATTTGTTTGGTTGATGATAGGTGAAAAGATAAAGGAAAAGAAGGACAAAGCACAAATTTAGCTCAAACGGAGGAAAGAAAGATTTTTAGGTCACACTTTAAAGTTTGAGCACACTTTGGACCTTAGGCCACGCTTTTAAAAGCGTGGCCCATGATAGCAAAGTGTTGCGTTTGAAGGGGCAGTGCTCAAAAGCTTAAGCGTAGTGTTCACTTTAGTGAACGTTTTCGAGCGCTCCATCAAGATGCACCAAATGGTGCAACAATCATCAAGGGTAGCGTTCTAAGGAGTGAACGCCACGTTCACTAGCTCCACCTTTTTCGAGCTTGGAACCAAGGAAAGCTGGGCGCGCACAAAGCAAAACAAGAGGCAGCGTTTGGAAAAGGCAACGTAGCGTTCACTTTTGTGACCGTTTTCGTGACTTTTGCCCATGAAATCAATGCGCGCACCAAGACTCATCAAAGACCACGTTCAAAGAGTGAATGTAGCGTTCAATATGGGCAAGGAAGCTTGGTACGAGGAAGGCACGCAAGGCAAGAGTGAACGTAGCGTTCACAAAACCAAACGGAGCGCTCCACTGGAGCTAGCACCCCAACCCATTTTCAATGAAATGCCATCCGGATCCATTGTTGCTTCAAATCCAAAATCAAAAGGCCTATTCCAAGATCTGAAGACCAAAATAGAAAGTGTATAAATAGGATCAAATTCAAGTTGTAAAAGACCTTTAGCTCATTTTTAGTTTTTCACTTTTAAATTTTCATTTGGAATTTGGGAATTGGGATTAGATCTAATTTTCTTTCTGTCTTCATTTTCTTTCTTCTTCTGCAACTTCTACTTTCTGTTCTGGGTTTTTGATTGAGAGTGAAGAACTCCATTGAATTTCTTGATCTGAGAATCATTGCTTTTCTTTTATATAGTTCTGAGAATTTGAGAATTGGATCTAAATTTCCTTTGCTGTTTTCATTTTCATTTCTTCTGCAATTTCTTTTCTGATTGGTCAAAGGAGTAATTGAGATCTAGATCTGCTTTCTGATCTCATTGCTCTTCTTCGAACTTCAATTTCTCTTTTAAAATTTCATAATTGAACTAAGTTTTCTTGCTGTTTGTTTCTTCAAGTACTTTTCCATTTCTGTTTGGCTACTGAGCTAAATCTCTTCATCTTATAGCTCTCTGATTCACTTTAGCTTTCATTTTCTAGTTAAATTCTGAATCCCAGTACCCAAATCCTTTTATTCTTCAAGCAATTTATATTTCTCAGCAATTTAGATCCTGCAATTTACATTTCTTGCACTTTAAGTTTCTGCAATTTATTTTTCTTGCAATTTAAGTTTCAGCTTTTTTACTTTCTTGCACTTTAAGTTTCTGCAATTTACCTCTTCTGCACTTTACTTTTCTGCCCAATTTACCTTCTGCACTTTTATTTTCTTGCAATTTAACTTCTGTTAATCAAGTTTCACTCAAATTATCAAATATTCGCTTAACTAAATTCATCACCTAACTAAAATTGCTCAATCCATCAATCCCTGTGGGATTGACCTCACTCTTGTGAGTTATTACTACTTGATGCGACCCGGTTCACTTGCCGGTGAGTTTTGTGTGGAATCGTTTTTCCCTCATCAGTACGCGTGACTAGTGCAGGAGACAAGTGATGCGTATGCGTGGATGACGCATACGGGTGGCCAAGAATTTGTGCAAATGACGCGTACGCGTGACTGACGTGTACGCATGACAGAGCGTCACGTACTGCATTAAACAGAAGACACTGGGGGCGATTTCTGGGCTGCTTTGGACCCAGTTTCAGACCCGAAAACACAGTTAGAGGCTGAAGAGTAGAGCTGGATGGGGGGAATCATTCATTCACACTTCATTCACACAATTATTAGGTTTTAGATGTAGTTTTCTAAAGAGAGAGGCTCTCTCTCTAGGTTTTAGGTTTCTTTTAGTTCTTCTCAATTTCAGATTCCTATCTTAGTTTAGTTTAGTTTTCTTCTACTCTTACTTGTTTTAGCACTTTAGTTATCTACTTATCTTATTGATTCCTTTATTTTGCCCATTTAGTTTATGAACTCTTCATGTTGGATTTAATTTCCTTTTTAATATAGTTTGAAGTATTTCATGTTTATTGCTTCTTTCTTCATTTGTTGTTATTGACTCCTTGCAATTGGTTGTTTAGATTTTATTATCTCTTATTAATTTTCTATGCTTTTATTTTGTGCCTTTCAGGTGTTTGATAAAATGCTTGGTTGGATTTCAAATTAGATTTTTGGTATTCTTAGCTTGGATTGAGTAATTTGGAGACTCTTGAATTGTCAAAGTCTCTTATTGGTTAGTGACTGAAACTTGCTAGTTCGCTTGAGCTTCAATTGTTGGAGGTTAACTAAGTGAGAGTAAAAGGTAATTACCATCACAACTGATGATAATAATGAGGATAGGAATTCCAATTCTCAATCCTTGTTAGGACTTTTCGTAGTTGTTATTTTATTTCCTTTTTATTTATATTACCTGTCTCTTACTATAAAACCCAAAAAGGTACTTTTCCATAACCAATAGTAAAAACACTTCCCTGTAATCCCTTGAGAGACGAATCGAGGTTTAATACTTCAGTTTATTTTTATTGGGTTTGCTTTAGTGACAAACAAATTAAATATTGACTGAGGATAATTTCTCGGTATAGACTATACTTGCAACGTGATTATTTTTGTGAAAATCTTTACTGATATTTTTCCTACGACATCATGCTAGCACCCACTCAGGAGTGCTACACACACAGTCACACTAGGCATAGCGCTCGTGCCAGCGCTCTCACCAGCGCTCACTTAAGAGCGCTATACACACACACACACACACACACACTCCCACTAGGCACAGCGCTCGTGCCAGCACTCTCACCAGCGCTCACTCAAGAGCGCTATACAAATACACACTCCTATTAGGCATAGCGCTCACTCAGGAGCGCTACACACACTACACCACACACCACGGCGCTCTCTTTAGCGCTCTCCTCAGCGCTCACTAGAGAGCGCCTGGTGCACGAAATTGTGATCATCAATGGCGCCAATAGCTTGGTACGCACAATTGTAATCTCAACTCTTTGTCACAACTCCGTACAACTAACCAGCAAGTGCACTGGGTCGTCCAAGTAATAAACCTTACGTGAGTAAGGGTCGATCCCACGGAGATTGTCGGCTTGAAGCAAGCTATGGTCATCTTGTAAATCTCAGTCAGGTGGATTCAAATGGTTATGGAGAATTGATAATTAAAAGATGAATAAAATATAAATAGGATAGAGATACTTATGTAATTCATTGGTGAGAATTTTAGATAAGCGTATGAAGATGCTTTGTTCCTATTGAACTTCTGCTTTCCTATTGCCTTCTTCCAATCATTCATACTCCTTTCCATGGCAAGCTTATGTTGGGTTTCACCGTTGTCAATGGCTACCTCCCGTCCTCTCAGTGAAAATGGTCCAAATGCGCTATCATCGCACGGCTAATCAGCTGTTGGTTCTCGATCATGTTGGAATAGGATCCATTGATCCTTTTGCGTCTGTCACTACGCCCAACACTTGCGAGTTTGAAGCTCGTCACAGTCATCCCTTCCCAGATCCTACTCGGAATACCACAGACAAGGTTTAGACTTTTCAGATCTCAGGAATGCTACCAATTGATTCTAGCCTATACCACGAAGACTCTGCTCTCATGGAATGGAAGGCTCGGTTGTCAGGTGAGGCAACCATGCGTCATGAACCAGGAGGCTAAGAGATACGCACTCAAGCTATTGCAAGTAGAACGGAAGTGGTTGTCAGGCACGCGTTCATAGGTGAGAATGATGATGAGTGTCACGGATCATCACATTCTTCAGGTTGAAGAACGGGTGTATATCTTAGAGAAGAAGTAGGCGTGAATTGAATAGAAAAACAATAGTACTTTGCATTAATTCATGAGGAACAGCAGAGATCCACACCTTAATCTTTGGTGTGTAGAAACTCCACCGTTGAAAATACAAAAGTGATAATGGTGATCATTGGCTTCGGCCCCAGAGAGGGAATCAGAAGAACCAAGATCAATAGTATGATCAAGTGTGTAAAATACAATAGCAAAAGGTCCTATTTGTAGAAAACTAGTAACCTAGGGTTTACAGAAATGAGTAAATGATGCAGAATCCACTTCCGGGCCCACTTGGTGTGTGCTTGGGCTGAGCATTGAAGTTTTCACGTGTAGAGGATTTTCTTGGAGTTAAACGCCAGCTTTTGTGCCAGTTTGGGCGTTTAACTCCAGCTTTTATGCTAGTTCTGGCGTTTTGACGCTAGAATTTCTATGCTGACATGGAACGTCGGTTTGGGCCATCAATCTCAAGCAAAGTATAGACTATTATATATTGCTAGAAAGCCCAGGATGTCTAATTTCCAACGCAATTAAGAGCGCACCAATTGGGCTTCTGTAGCTCCAGAAAATCCACTTCGAGTGCAGGGAGGTCAGAATCTAACAGCATTTGCAGTCCTTTTTCAGCCTCTGAATCAGATTTTTGCTCAGGTCCCTTAATTTCAGCCAGAAAATACCTGAAATCACAGAAAAACACACAAACTCATAGTAAAGTCCAGAATGTGATTTTTATTTAAAAACTAATAAAAACATAATAAAAACTAAATAAAATATGCTAAAAACATACTAAAAATAATGCCAAAAAGCGTATAAATTATCCGCTCATCACAACAGCAAACTTAAATTGTTACTTGTCCCCAGCAACTAAAAATCAAATAGGATAAAAAGAATAGAATATACAATGAATTCCAAAAACATCTATGAAGATCAGTCTTGATTATATGAGCGGGGCTATTAGCTTTTTGCTTCTGAACAGTTTTGGCATCTCACTTTATCCCTTAAAGTTCAGTGATTGGCTTCTATAGGAACTCAGAATTCAGATAGTGCTATTGATTCTCTTAGTTCAGTATGTTGACTCTTGAACACAGCTACTTTATGAGTCTTGGCCGTGGCCCTAAGCACTTTGTTTTCCAGTATTACCACCGGATACATAAATGCCACAGACACAAAACTGGGTGAACCTTTTCAGATTGTGACTCAGCTTTGCTAGAGTCCCCAATTAGAGGTGTCTAGGGTTCTTAAGCACACTCTTTTTGCTTTGGACCATGACTTTAACCGCTCAGTCTCAAGTTTTCACTTGACACCTTCACGCCACAAGCACATGGTTAGGGACAGCTTGGTTTAGCCGCTTAGGCCAGGATTTTTTTCCTGTGGGCCCTCCTATCGACTGATGCTCAAAGCCTTGGATCCTTTTTATTTTACCCTTGCCTTTTGGTTTAAAGGGCTATTGGCTTTTTCTGCTTGCTTTTTCTTTTTCTTTTTTTTTTCTTTTTTTTTTCGCCAATTTTTTTCTCTTCTCTTTTTTTTTCCGCAAGCTTTTCACTGCTTTTTCTTGCTTCAAGAATCATTTTTATGATTTTTCAGATTATCAATAACATTTCTCCTTTTTCATCATTCTTTCAAGAGCCAACAATTTTAACATTCATAAACAACAATTTCAAAAAAAATGCACTGTTCAAGCATTCATTCAGAAGAACAAAAAGTATTGCCACCTGATAAACCACTATTTTATAGTTTATCTTATGCTCAATTGAGTGGTTTTTATAATTTCTTTACCCATTTATTCATACTATTTGCATGGTTTTATATTTGCCTTCCTAATTCTGTGCTTTGATTGAAAACATGCTTCTTTGGCCTTATGTTCCCTATGTTTAAATCCTCTCTTATTACCATTAGATGCATTGATATGTGTGTTAAGTGATTTTAGAGATTACAGGGCAGGAATGGCTCAGAGGATGGAAAGGAAGCATGCAAAAGTGGAAGAAATACAAGAAGTTGGAGAAATTGCTAAGCTGTCCAGCCTGACCTCTTCGCACTCAAACAGCTATAACTTTAGCTACAGAGGTCCAAACGACGCAGTTCCAGTTGCGTTGGAAAGCTAACATCTGGGGCTTCGATTTGATATATAATATGCCATAGTTGCCCTAACGATAGGCAACGCGAACGCGTGCTCCACGCGGACGCGTCGCAGTGATGAAAAATCAGCGTGTTTGAATTCGCAACCAGCGAATTCTGGGCTGTTTTTGACCCAGTTTGCGGCCCAGAAAATACATATTAGAGGCTATAAAGTGGGGAAATCCATTCATTCATAATGATAAGCTCACAATACACAATTTTAGTTTTATATGTAGTTTTTAGAGAGAGATGCTCTCTCCTCTCTCTTAGGATTTAGTTTTAGGATTTAGGATTATTTCTTCTTCATCACAGGTTCAATGTTCCTCTTATTTATTTTCTACTTTTATTATATACTTTTAATTATTATTTATCTTTTTAATTTGGCTTATGCTACATTCATGTTATGATTTTCTTGATTAATATTATTTGAGGTATTTCAGATTTAAGATTGCTTTGCATTATTTACATTGATGCTTTTAATTTAATTTAGATATTTTCTTCCTTTTGGCTTTGGTTAAGTAATTGGTAATGCTTGAGCTGTCAAATAAAGCAGTGGTTGAAATTGGGAGTTGCTCCAATAACTCTAGTCTTTCCATAGGAATTGACTAGGACCTGAGGATTAAGCTAATTAATCCACTTGATTTACCTTCATAGTTAGAGGTTAACAAAGTGGGATTAAAATTCAATTCTCATCACAATTGATAAGGATAGGACTTCCAATTCTTATACCTTGCCAAGAGATTTTATTTTATTATTTCTATTTTATTTTTCTTATCATTTAACATACTGGTTTCTTACTTTCAAAACCCCCAATTTACAAGACTCTTAACCAATAATAAGAACATATTTCCCTGTAATTCCTTGAGAAGACGACCCGAGGTTTAAATACTCGGTTATCAATTTTAAAGGGGTTTGTTACTTGTGACAACCAAAACGTTTGTAAGAAAGGTTGATTGCTTGGTTTAGTAACTATACTTGCAACGAGAGTTTACTGTAACTTCTAAATTATCAATCTTCAGCTCTTTCAAAATGGCGCCGTTGCCGGGAAATTGCAAACGTGTGCCTTATTATTGGTTATTGTAAATATTTACTTTTTACTTGTTTATTTGTTTTTATTTTTATTTTTATTTTAGCTTTTTTTTTCATAAATTAAGAGGTTATTGGTTGTTATTTAGTTATTAAAAAAAATTTCAAAAATTTTTCAAAAATTTAGTTATCTTATCTTATTTCAAAAAATCAAATTTCAAAATTCAAATTTAAAAATTTTCAAAATTCAATTTTAAAATTTTAAAATTTCAAATTTCAAATTTCAAAAAATTTAAAATTCAAATTTCAGAATTCAAATTTCAAAATTTCAAAATTCAAATTTCAAAAATTTAATTTTCAAATTCAAAAATTTAAATTTCAATAACCTTTTAATTTAAAATTTGTTTTTATTTTCGTTTTTAATTTTTATTTGCTATTATGAATTCTCACCCCCATCGCTTTGAGTTTGGTTCCAATGCTGTTGCAAGGAATGGAAATTATAACAGGAACATGCATCAAGGTCAAAACAATCAGAGATGGAAGGAGCCAAGAGGATCTGATCAACCCTTTAGGCAACAACACCTTCCAGGATACCATGGACAAAGACCATCCTACAATGCATGCCAAGACAATAGATATGGTGGACCCCCTTATAGTTACCAGCAAGCTCCATCATATGCCAATGAACCACCTCCTCAAAATAGCTTTGGACCACTATACTCACAAGCCCCTTACCACCAAACACCCTCATATGATCCTAACCCTTATCCACCATACCAACCACCTTATGAGCCATATGAACCATATCAAGAACCACCACTTCCCTATGTACCATTTCCATATCCATCACCTCAAGACTCAACAGAGCGTTTCAAGGAAGCAATAGAAAGACTTAATGCAACCTTTGCCAGCTGGACCAAGCAATAAATCAATTACCTTCCAAACGTTCGGACATTCAGGGAACCCCCATGGCTTCATGTGGGCAATCTAACGAAGAACGTAGCATGAAGGAGATACTAGAAACTCCAGTGGATAGTAAGGAGCATGACTTTGTACTGGAACAAGTGGAAAAAGCCAAAATTATCAAAGAAGAAGAATTGGTTGCAGACTTAGGAGATGCTGAACCTCCATGGGAAAGTCAGGTTATAGAACCTCCTTCCAAGGCAATTGAAATTAATGCTGAGGAGGGTGTACAACCTTCAAGGCATACCATGGTTGAAGACTTGGAAGAGGTTGATCAAGAAATGGAGACTAAAGAAGCAGAAGCACAGCCTCCCATGCCCTTGGTGAGCAATGAAGAAAAGATTGAACTGGAAGAAAGCTACCAAGAGGAAGAGGTTAAAATTGAAGAAGCTTGCAAAGAGGTGGAAGTTGTCAAAGAAGAGCACAAGGGAGTGGAGCTAGAAATCACCTTGTAGAAGTTATTGGAGACCCCTCCCCCTAAGTTGCCATCATCCTTCACAACATTCAAGTGGGAAAAATTGATATCCCTTAGCTTTCTAATTCCACTTGAATATGGGCTACTGGAGACGGATGGTCAACTTAGAGCTCTTTGTGGCATAAAGAGTAAGAGGAAGACGGTCAGTGGTAAGAATTGTCCTGCAAGGTTCATTATGGTTGGAAGCTCAAAGTTTAAATGCAAGGGTTGGTGTAAAGCTCAACTGAATGGGTCTAGGAAGTTGTTTGGCTGCTTTAGTGAGAATTCAGATTGCTTGCCACCCGGATGGAATCATGATGATCAACAAGAAGACGGGTGCAATAGCAAGGTTTGGGATCCTGGAATCTGTTCTAACATCCAACACCCCGGGAGCCTAAGAATCTGTTTGAAGCTGCTCAAAGGCTTTACGTGCCTAGTTTGGGATCCCGGAGGCTACTGAAATTCCAAACATTGGTGGAGATTCCTGGATGAGTTCAAGCACAAGCCACCATAACAGGAAGCTCACCAAATGTCCAACTTAAGGACTTTAACTAAAAGTGCTAGGTAGGAGACAACCCACCATGGTATGATCGTTCCTTTTTCATTTTTATTTAGTTTTATTTGTTTTCGAGTTTTATTTTATTTTATTGTATTGAACCTGGAATTTTGCATAACATTCATATTAGCATTGCATTCTGCATACTGCATTATAAAAAAAAAAGCACGCACGCGACGCGGCAGCGTTGCTGACGCGTCCGCGTTACATATGCGTTGTGAAGAAGAAAAATCGAATAGAGAGTCACGCGGTAGCGTGGCTGGTGGCGTGCCTTTAGCACAAATCATCTCACGCGACTGCGTCGCCGACGCGTCCGCGTCATGTGGGAACTTTGGCCTCCCACGCGACCGCGTCACCCATGAGGCCGCGTGACATGAAAATTGACGTCAAAAGGGTGCATAGCCGAAGGTTATGCTGGAGTGGTGCTGGATTGGTGCTGAACGCACAGCCTTACCACGCGGACGCATGGCTCACGCGTCATACCCCCATAATGGCCACTCACGCGATCGCGTCAACCACGCGACCGCATGACCCTGGATTTTGGCAATACTAAGTTTCGAATAGAGAGTTGTGCGAGCGTGAGGCTGCCCTCGCGCCAGTAGCATAAACTGTGACCGACGCAACCGCGTGATTGACGCGACCGCGTCAATCCGTATAAGAGCAAGTCGTGCGACCGCGTGTCCCACGCGTCCGCGTCGCTCGCGCCGCATAGCTCATCCAACTCTGCCAAAATATCTTATATTTTTCTTTTCCAAATCCTTATTTTTTATCTTTTCTTATTTCTTTCTTCTTCCTTTCTTATTTTCTTTCTCTTCCATTCTATTTTATTTAATTTATTTGTATATCTTCATTTATTGCATCATTTTCATTGGTGTTGGAAATTTATTTACTTTACCTGTGGATTATTAAAGGAATTGTTTGACAAATATATATTACTTTTTAAAGGGTTTCTTGCATGCTCAATTTAATACTTTCAATAGCTTATTTACCATGCTTGCTATGTGTTTGTGAAAAAGCCCGTATGGCATTGTGCACTATTTTTCGATTTTTTTCTATCTACCACTCTAAATGCTTGCTTTTCACAAAACCCTTTTTATATTATATTATTTAAATATAATTGTTATTACAAACATGTTGTTAGTTTGAAAGACTTGGTAATCTAACTTGGACATTGAATGCTTGATCTATGCTACTCATGCCTTTGCCAGCATGCCAATAAACATCTTCGAGGAACCACAACCCCCGTCCACTTGTACATCTCAGCATGCACCGAGAATGGTACAATTTTTAAGTGTGGGGAGGTCGATATCGATCTCCATGGGTTAGTTACTCTTCTATCTCAACAGCAATGGTTTATTTTCCTTGTTAGTTGTTGCATTTGCATGTTTGATTGCATATTTTTTTGATTTTGTGCATATTTTACCACTTGGTTGAAGTAATATTTTCTTTTTCAAGAAACTTTTTAGAGTATTTCACTAATTTGAATAAAAATTTAATGTTACACTTGTTTGAAGAAATATTATACTGGAACATAGTTTAGAGCTCGAACACACAAAACCTGTGAGATTTTTGAGCCTATGTGAATTGGTTGCATTTTACCAACAAATATTTTATTATTGGTGTGTGTTTTTCTCTCTAAAATTGTGATATTTGTCTTGCTTAATTCTATATTTCCATGGTTTGATGTATGCATACACTTACATGATTGAGGCCTTTGTTTCACTGAGCTTACATACCCATATGGCCTTATCTCTGCACTCAAACAGTCATAACTTGAGCTACAGAAGTCCAAATAATGCAGTTCCAGTTCCGTTGGAAAGCTAACGTCCGGGGCTTCGATTTGATATATAATTTACCATAGCTGCCCCGATGTTAGGTGACGCGAATGCGTGAATGACACGCCCACGTTGTATCTGCGAATTACAATCTGCGCGTACGCGTGGATGACGCCTCCGCGTCACTTTTCCGCGACCTGAACGTAACAGAAACTACTGGGAGTGATTTCTGGGCTGTTTTTGACCCAGTTTTCAGCCCAGAACAACAGATTATAGGCTATAAAGTGGGGGAATTCATCCATTGATATCATGCTTTCATAATTCATAATTTTTAGTTTTAGATGTAATTTTTAGAAAGAGAGGTTCTCTCCTCTCTCTCAGGATTTAGGATTTTAGGATTTCTATTAGTTTAGTTCAACTCATCTTCAGTCACAGGTTCAATATTCCTTTTATTTTATATTTCTCTTTTACTTTCAGATGCTTTAATGCTTGTATTAGTTATGTTGCCTAATTGGCTTATGAACTCCATGTTAGAATTGATTTCTTTATTTAATATAATTTGAGGTATTTCAGAATTATGATTGCTTTCTTTTATTTATATAAATAATTTAGATTTTTCCCTTTTTGGCTTTGGTTGAGTCATTGGAGATGCTTGAGTTATCAAACTCATGGTTGATTGAAAATTGGAATTCTTCCAGAATTAATTCAGGTTCCAATAACTCTAACTTTTCCCAAGGAAAGACTAGGACTTGAGGAATCAGAATTAATTCATCCACTTAACTTACCTTCATAGTTAGAGGTTAACAAAGTGGGAGAAAAATCCAATTCTCATTACAATTGAGAAGGATAACCAGGATAGGACTTCCAGTTTTCATACCTTGCCAAGAGTCTATTTTATAGTTATTTATTTTATTCTTATTATCATTCAACATACTGCTTCCTTACTTTCAAAACCCCCCAATTTACAAGACTCATAACCAATAATAAGAATATACCTCCCTGCAATTCCTTGAGAAGATGACCCGAGGTTTAAATACTTCAGTTATCAATTTATTTAGGGGTTTGTTACTTGTGACAACCAAAACTTTTGTAAGAAAGGTTGATTGCTTGGTTTAGAGACTATACTTAGGGATATGAATTTTACCCACTTGAATGTTGTGAAGGATGATGGCAACTTAGGGGGAGGGGTCTCCAATAACTTCGGCAAGGTGATTTCCAGCTCCACTTCCTTGTGCTCTTCTTTGACAACTTCCACCTCTTTGCAAGCTTCTTCAATTTTAACCTCTTCCTCTTGGTAGCTTTCTTCCAATTCAATCTTTTCTTCATTGCTGACCAAGGGCATGGGAGGCTGTGCTTCTGCTTCTTTAGTATCCATTTCTTGATCAACCTCTTCCAAGTCTTCAACCATGGTATGCCTTGAAGGTTGTACACCCTCCTCAGTAGTAATTTCAATTGCCTTGGAAGGAGGTTCTATAACCTGACTTTCCCTTGGAGGTTCAGCATCTCCTAAGTCTGCAACCAATTCTTCTTCTTCGATAATTTCGGCTTTCTCCACTTGTTCCAGTACAAAGTCATGCTCCTTACTATCCACTGGAGTTTCTAGTATCTCCTTCATGCTACGTTCTTCATTAGATTGCCCACATGAAGCCATGGGGGTTCCCTGAATGTCCGAACGTTTGGAAGGTAATTGATTTATTGCTTGGTCCAGCTGGCGAAGGGTTGCATTAAGTCTTTCCATTGCTTCCTTGAAACGCTCTGTTGAGTCTTGAGGTGATGGATATGGACATGGTACATAGGGAAGTGGTGGTCCTTGATATGGTTCATATGGCTCATAAGGTGGTTGGTATGGTGGATAAGGGTTAGGATCATATGAGGGTGTTTTGTAACACCCTACCATACAGAGTCTTATGCTTAAGTCATAATTCAGAGATGGCAAGGTATTACGACCTCTAAAACAAGAATTTAGTACATATAGTAGTATGAATGATTGATTATAACTAGGAGCCTTGTAGAAAAGGGGGTAAACAAAAAAAAAACGTAACTCGAAAGCGCAACACTCCGAATCGATAACGTAACGAACGGGGATAAGCTAACGCGAGATTATATAAATACAAAGGAGTGTCAAAAACAGGAATATCAAGACTCATAATCCGGTTGCGAAGATAACCGGTCTTAGCATAGCAATATATACATATAATAAAATAAGGAAACCCCAAAGGAAACCCAAAAGGACACAAATACAGAAGCCTATTCTCCAAAATCTCCTATAAGAGGAGTCATCACAGTTTGTATTATGTAATGGAGATAAAAGTATCTAAGCAAAACATATAAACCAAAACAGAGTCCCGAGAGCAAAGGATCTTCGCTAATCCAGAAGTCTCCAGCATGCCTCAACGAGAAGCCTCGCGTCCTACATCTGAAAACCACAAAATTCGCATGGGTGAGAACCAGAGGTCCTCAGCACGGTAACAGCTTCCACATATATAATACATAATAATAGAGGAAAGCCGAAGGCAATCTTAGAACTTCCTCCAGATAATATCAAAGCTTATAAACAAGCTAAACCATAAGTGGCAACTGACTAAAGATCCTTCAGTCTAACTAATACTTCCCTCTAGAACCAGCCAATACATTAACAGTTACGGCCCTACGGCCCATGGCATAACAAGCACTTCCACCGCTATCATCCGCCTCTCACATAATCACCTTTGATCCTCATTGATCATTCATCTTTCCCTTGCTTCACTAGCAAGTTACCACATTCCCTAGCTCCTTGTCTCATACTAGGCATATCATAATGATTCAAGACATAAGTGGTGAGATCGGAGGCTTAGAAGTATGAAATTTGGCTTTTAAAACTCAAAAATCAACTTTGGGATGAAAACAGAGCCACGCGTACGCGCACTTCACGCGCACGCGTTGATGGCCACAAAAGTCATCGACGCGCAAGCGTCATATGCGCGGACGCGCGGGTTGCAAAATAGCCAAACGACGCGCAAGCGTCAGCCACGCGCACGCGTGGGTGCTCTTGCGCCTCAGGCACAAAACTAGCACAACCCTGGCACAACTCTCTGGAAAATGGCTGGGCATCTGATGCAGCGCATCGACGCGCTCGCGCACACCACGCGCACGCGTGGATGGTGCTTTCTCGAAGAACGGCGCGTACGCGCCAAGTGCGCCTACGCGCGGAGGGTCATTCTGCTAAAAATTTTCTATGTTAAAAGCTGCAGAATTTACAGATTCAACCCCCAATCTTCCGACAGACATAACTCTCTCTTTTTAAATCGTTTTTCACCCGTTCTTTGAACGGCATGGACATCCCGGATCCAATTTCATTTCTAAACAAGTTTGGTACAAAACGGGGATCCGTAGTCCAAGTTATGTCTCGTCAAAATATGCCCAAAAACCATGTTTTCATACAAAACCACAAGGTGCCATTTTCAAAACAAGCCATTTCCAATTCTTTTCAGAATTAACCAAAACATGCCATTTTCAACCCTCTTTTGAAATCAATCAAAATGTGCCAAAATCAACATCAAGCCATCCTCAACTCACACATTGACACCACAACCATCATACCCATACACAACATCTCAATACCCAAACATCATAGAATAACAAATTACACTAGGTTTGAGAATCTTACCACACTCCAAGGTCCAAGGAGACAAGATTAACCTTCTCCTTCAAGAGAGTTGGGTCCTATAACATCAAAGAACCCAAAATCTCAACATTTTTGCTCATGAAACTCGAAAATAAGGGCTGGAATTTCGAACAACAAAACGTGGCTTACCTCAAGATTGATTGTATGAGTTTTGTAGAGCTCTCCGCGATGAACGCGTGGCCACAAACGATACGGCAATCGGAGCTCTAGATCAAAAGTTATGGTGGTTTAAAGATCAACCAAGGGAGAGAACTTGAGAGAGTGTTCTTCCCCCCTCCATATCAATTTTCAGCGTGTTTGAGTGTTGTGTGAGGAGAGAGAGTACTGGAATGAGTGTTTTAGGTTTTTGTTATGTTGGGCCAAGGGCCCACTTTGGGTCCGATTGGCCCGGTTTGGTCCGTTCGGTCCAATCTTGGTCCGATTTCTATAAAATCGGTACCGAAATTCTCGTCTCAATCTCCTCTATCATATTTAGCCATAAAAAATAACATTTTTGGCTTTCTAGAATAAATTCTCATTTATGGGTTAATTAGCCGTTAATTAACCGGGTCTTACATTCTACCCACCTAATTAGGAATTTTTCCCACAAAATTCAAATTCAATTACCTGAGAATAAGTGCGGATAGTCCGTTCGCATCTCTGACTCAAGTTCCCAAGTGTGTTCCTCAACACCGCCTCGACTCCATGCAACTTTGACCAATGAAACCTCTTTTCCACGCAATCGTTTGATACTAGTATCATCAATTCTAATTGGAGCCACTCGAAGCGTCAAATCTTCTTTTAACTGAACCGACTCAGGTTCCAACACATGGCTAGCATCAGGAGTGTACTTCCGAAGCTGCGACACGTGAAATACGTCGTGGAGGTTTGAAAGATGAGGTGGTAAAGCCATCCGATACGCCACCGGTCCAATCCTCTCCAGGATCTGAAATGGACCAATGTATCGAGGATTCAACTTCTTCGCTTTAATCGCCTTACCTACTCCTGTGGTCGGAGTAACCTTCAGAAAAACATGATCTCCTTCCTCAAATTCCAAGGGCTTTCGCCTCTGATCGGCGTAACTCTTTTGGCGACTTTGCGCCGTAAGCATCCTATCTCGGATTTTCTTGACTTGTTCAGTGGTCTCAGCTATCATCTCCGGCCCCAACAAGCCTTTCTCTCCAGCTTCATACCAACATAGCGGAGATTGACATTTTCTCCCATACAATGCCTCATACGGAGCCATTCCGATGCTCGCATGGTAGCTATTATTGTATGCAAACTCCACTAACGGCATATACCGATCCCAACTCGCCGGTTGGTCCAAAACATATCCTCTAGTGTTTGGATCGTCCTCTCGGATTGACCATCGGTTTGAGGATGGTAAGCTGTACTCAAGCTTAATCGAGTTCCAAAAGCTTTCTGAAATGCACCCCAGAACCTTGAAGTGAAACGAGGATCTCTATCAGAGATTATAGTAGCAGGTACACCATGAAGTCTCACAATCTCCTTTATGTATAACCGTGCTAGCTCCTCAAGGGTGTAAGTCATCCGAATGGGTAAGAAGTGAGCTGACTTCGTCAGTCGGTCCACAATCACCCAGATAGCATCAAAACCAGTCCTGGTCCTTGGCAATCCCGACACAAAGTCCATTGCAATAATTTCCCACTTCCATTGTGGAACCTCTAAAGGTTGCAACATCCCGGAAGGTCTTTGATGTTCAATCTTTACCTTTTGACAAGTTAAGCACTTTGAAACATATTTCACCACATCATTTTTCATACCCGGCCACCAAAACATCGCCTTTAAATCATGGTACATCTTAGTACTTCCCGGGTGAATGGAGAATCCACTTTTGTGTGCCTCCTTTAAGATATCTTGCCTCAAAGTGCCAACATCTGGCACAATGATCCTACCCTTGAATCTCCATAATCCATCTTTTTCTTCTGACACCCTCCACTGTTTTCCTTGCTCAATAGCCGGTAACACCTTCCATAACGCTTCATCATTCTCATGGGCCTTTAGGAGTTCGGAGTTAAAGTCACTTGAGATTTCTAATCGGCTCAAACACAGAGTTCCAGATACTTCCCGAGCACCAATTTTTAGACTCTTGAATCCCTTGAGTAACTTCTCCTCTTGAAGCATCATCCAAGCCGCATATAACAACTTCTGACTTAACGCATCCGCCACTACATTCGCCTTTCCCGGATGGTAATTCAACTCAAAGTCGTAGTCCTTCAATAATTCCATCCACCTCCTTTGCCTCATATTAAGCTCTTTCTCCGCATGCTCTTCTTCAGTTTTGGAGTAAATCAGTATGTCGTCAATGAAGACAACAACGAATTTATCCAGAAACGGACGGAACACTCTATTCATGTAATCCATAAATACAGCAAGAGCATTTGTCAACCCAAAAGACATTACAGTGTACTCGTAATGACCATAACGAGTCCTGAAAGCGGTCTTAGGGATATCCTCACCCCTCACTCTTATCTGGTGATAACCGGATCGCAAATCGATCTTGGAGAAAATCCCAGCTCCTTGTAACTGATCCATGAGATCATCAATCCTCGGCAATGGGTACTTATTCTTTATGGTGACCTTGTTCAGCTGCCTGTAATCCACACAGAGTCGCATACTTCCATCTTTCTTCTTTACCAGTAACACTGGAGCACCCCACGGGGAAACACTTGGTCGGATAAAGTTCTTACCCAACAATTTCTCTAACTGAGACTTTAGTTCGGCCATCTCTAATGGTGACATTCTATAAGGAGCACTTGAGATTGGTCCCGCCCCAGGCACTAATTCAATAGCAAACTCGACTTCTCGGGTAGGTGAAAATTCCTCAATATCATCGGGAAACACTTCCGGAAACTCACACACTACCGAAATCTGATCCAACCTTTGGTCATCACCTGAAACACCTGCGGTTAATAACAGAATACCCTGACATTCGATTCCAGAACAGTTCACCATCATCGAATTCAAGTAATAATTATTCACCACGACCGGCCCTTCTGTATCTTCCGGCATAAAGTACACCGACTTTGCAGAACAATCAAGCAGGACATGGTTCTCAGATAACCAGTCCAGTCCCAAGATAAGATCAAGACCGATCATCGGTAAGCATATTAAGTTATGGACAAAATCACGCTGCTGGAACCTAAACGAAACTTTTGGGCATCCTAGCCTAGTTACCATGGCTTCATGGGTAGCATTATACACTTTTAAGTCATAACCTAAGGTTACGATCTTCAACCCTAACTCATGGGCTTTCTCAAATGCAATAAATGAATGCGATGCTCCCGAATCAAATAAAGCATTTAAAGTTTGACCAGCCATTTCACAGTTACCTCGAATGAGTGTCTCGGATCCCTCTGCACCCCTAGCTGAGGTGGTGAACACCCGACCAGCCTGTTGTGTTTTCCCATCACCTTGTTTCTGCTTCTCCGGACAATTTGTGGCTCTATGCCCCGCCTTTCCACAATTGTAGCACAAACCCCATCCGGCCTTGCATGGTACTCCCGGATGGTGACTTCCACACCTAGAACAAGCTTGGTCATTCTGAGGCTGCTTCCCAAACCTTCTCCCTTGGGAGTAGTTATTGTTGGGCCTCCTAAAGGAACCTCCCCTCTTGAAAGGCGGACCTCTAGGTGCAAAACTCTTCCCTCAGTTCTGTGGGAATGATCCTTTGTGACCTCCTCTTTCAGCGGCTGCCCTCTTTACACACTCTTCAGCAACCCTACACTTGTTCACCAACTCGGAGAAAGTCCTAATCTCCATTGGTCCCACTGAACTGAAAATATCGCTCCGGAGTCCTCCTTCGTACTTAACGCACTTCCATTCCTCATATTCCACCGGAGTCCCTTGACACATACGAGAGAATCTAAACAGCTCCTCAAACTTGTCAGTATACTCAAATACGGACATAGTACCCTGCTTCAGCTGCAGTAACTCAAGTTCCTTAGCCGTCCTAGCAGAATTCGGAAAGTACTTCTTATAGAACTCCTCTTGGAAGACATCCCAGGTGATATAATCAAGACCCTGCTGCAGGAGGCGTCGGATTCCTTGCCACCAATGCAATGCTTCACCAGTGAGCAAATAGGTAGCGAACTCCACACGCTGCCCTTCAGGTACCACCTCCGCTTGCAGTGCTCGTTCCATAGCCTGAAACCATGTATTGGCTTCAGTCGGGCTAATAGTTCCCTTGAACTTCGGTGGATTAACCTTCAAAAAGTTTGCCAGTGTCATCGGGCCCTGAACTCCACCTCCGTCATTACCATGGTTGTTCATCTGTTGACCAAGAGCCTCAGCAGTGGCCTGCATAGCAGCAGCCATGTTCTCCAACGCAGTCATAAAGTTCACCGGGTCATTAGGGTTATTCTCCGGCGCACAAGCATTCGTATGACCTCTCCCACAGCCTCTACCGCGTCCACGAGGCGCCATCTGATTCCTATACACACCAAACAATCGATATTAAGTTGATCAGTCTCAATATCGGAAGTTTAGTGCTTCAAAGTCCCAAATGCATGCTCATGAACGTTTATGCCAATTATATCAAGCAGATATACTAATAGCACATAACACATATACAGAGAATGCATAGAAGCATAGTCAGTCCGTCCCTAAGGCTCTACAGGAACGAACTGCTCTGATACTATAATGTAACACCCTACCATACAGAGTCTTATGCTTAAGTCATAATTCAGAGATGACAAGGTATTACGACCTCTAAAACAAGAATTTAGTACATATAGTAGTATGAATGATTGATTATAACTAGGAGCCTTGTAGAAAAGGGGGAAAACAAAAAAAAAATGTAACTCGAAAGCGCAACACTCCGAATCGATAACATAACGAACGGGGATAAGCTAACGCGAGATTATATAAATACAAAGGAGTGTTAAAAACAGGAATATCAAGACTCATAATCCGGTTGCGAAGATAACCGGTCTGAGCATAGCAATATATACATATAATAAAATAAGGAAACCCCAAAGGAAACCCAAAGGGACACAAATACAGAAACCTATTCTCCAAAATCTCCTATAGGAGGAGTCATCACAGTTTGCATTATGTAATGGAGATAAAAGTATCTAAGCAAAACATATAAACCAAAACAGAGTCCCGAGAGCAAAGGATCTTCGCTAATCCAGAAGTCTCCAGCATGCCTCAACAAGAAGCCTCGCGTCCTGCATCTGAAAACCACAAAATCCGCATGGGTGAGAACCAGAGGTCCTCAGCACGGCAACAGCTTGCACATATATAATACATAATAATAGAGGAAAGCCAAAGGCAATCTTAGAACTTCCTCCAGATAATATCAAAGCTTATAAACAAGCTAAACCATAAGTGGCAACTGACTAAAGATCCTTCAGTCTAACTAATACTTCCCTTTCCAATTCCTTCAGACCTCCCAACCACCAGCAGGAGCACGGTTCAGTCCAGAACCAGCCAATATTCATATCATACACAGCCATTCCGGCCCACGGTTCAATCTAGAACCAGCCAATACATTAACAGTTACGGCCCTACGGCCCATGGCATAACAAGCACTTCCACCGCCATCATCCGCCTCTCACATAATCACCTTTGATCCTCATTGATCATTCATCTTTCCCTTGCTTCACTAGCAAGTTACCACATTCACTAGCTCCTTGTCTCATACTAGCCATATCATAATGATTCAAGACATAAGTGGTGAGATCGGAGGCTTAGAAGTATGAAATTTGGCTTTTAAAACTCAAAAATCAACTTTGGGATGAAAACAGAGCCACGCGTACGCGCACTTCACGCGCACGCATGGATGGCCACAAAACTCATCGACGCGCAAGCGTCATATGCGCGGACGCGCGGGTTGAAAAATAGCCAAACGACGCGCAAGCGTCAGCCACGCGCACGCGTGGGTGCTCTTGCGCCTCAGGCACAAAACTGGCACAACCCTGGCACAACTCTCTGGAAAATGGCTGGGCATCTGATGCAGCGCATCGACGCACTCGCGCACACCACGCGCACGCGTGGATGGTGCTTTCTCGAAGAACGGCGCGTACGCGCCAAGTGCGCCTATGCGCGGAGGGTCATTCTGCTAAAAATTTTCTAAGTTAAAAGCTGCAGAATTTACAGATTCAACCCCCAATCTTCCGACGGACATAACTCTCTCTTTTTAAATCGTTTTTCACCCGTTCTTCGAACGGCATGGACATCCCGGATCCAATTTCATTTCTAAAGAAGTTTGGTACAAAATGGGGATCCGTAGTCCAAGTTATGACTCGTCAAAATATGCCCAAAAACCATGTTTTCATACAAAACCACAAGGTGCCATTTTCAAAACAAGCCATTTCCAATTCTTTTCAGAATTAACCAAAACATGCCATTTTCAACCCTCTTTTGAAATCAATCAAAATGTGCCAAAATCAACATCAAGCCATCCTCAACTCACACATTAACATTTTACCAAATTTTCTAAAATCACCATCTAACCCTTTTAACACTTCTCAATCAAATGGCTAAAGGACAAACACAATATCATGTCATACACCCTTCCTCATCCCAATTTCCAATAATACCATTTCCAATCAACCATCATTATACATGATCAACATCATACTCACCATCAACATGGTTAACAAATTACACTAGGTTTGAGAATCTTACCACACTCCAAGGTCCAAGGAGACAAGATTAACCTTCTCCTTCAAGAGAGTTGGGTCCTATAACATCAAAGAACCCAAAATCTCAATATTTTTGCTCATGAAACTCGAAAATAAGGGCTGGAATTTCGAACAGCAAAACGTGGCTTACCTCAAGATTGATTGTATGAGTTTTGTAGAGCTCTCCGCGATGAACGCGTGGCCACAAACGATACGGCAATCGGAGCTCTAGATCAAAAGTTATGGTGGTTTAAAGATCAACCAAGGGAGAGAACTTGAGAGAGTGTTCTTCCCCCCTCCATATCAATTTTCAGCGTGTTTGAGTGTTGTGTGAGGAGAGAGAGTGCTGGAATGAGTGTTTTAGGGTTTTGTTATGTTGGGCCAAGGGCCCACTTTGGGTCCGATTGGCCCGGTTTGGTCTGTTCGGTCCAATCTTGGTCCGATTTCTATAAAATTGGTACCGAAATTCTCGTCTCAATCTCCTCTATCATATTTAGCCATAAAAAATAACATTTTTGGCTTTCTAGAATAAATTCTCATTTATGGGTTAATTAGCCGTTAATTAAACGGGTCTTACATATTTGGTGGTAAGGGGCTTGTGAGTATGGTGGTCCAAAGCAATTTTGAGGAGGTGGTTTATTGGCATATGATGGAGCTTGCTGGTAACTATAAGGGGGTCCACCATATCTATTGTCTTGGCATGCATTGTAGGATGGTCTTTGTCCATGGTATCCTGGAAGGTGTTGTTGCCTAAAGGGTTTATCAGATCCTCTTAGCTCCTTCCATCTCTGATTGTTTTGACCTTGATGCATGTTCCTGTTATAATTTCCATTCCTTGCAACAAAATTGGAACCAATCTCAAAGCGAGAGTGGTGAGAACTTATAGTTAGTTAATAAAAATTTAAAAACAAAAATAAAAGCAAATTTGAAATTCAAATTTTTAAATTTGAAAATTAAAATTTGAATTTTGAATTTTTAAATTTGAAATATGAAGATTAAATTTTGAAATTTTAAAATTTGAATTTTAAATTTTAAAAATTGAAATTTTAAAATTTAAAATAAGATAAGATAAAAAATTTTAAAATAAAAATCTGAATTTTTTTTTCCGAAAAAATCAATTTAAAAGTAAATATTTACAATAACCAATAATAAGGCACACATTTGCAATTCCCCGGCAACGGCGCCATTTTGAAAGAGCTGAAGATTGATGGTTTAGAAGTTACAGTAAACTCTCGTTGCAAGTATAGTTACTAAACCAATCAATCAACCTTTCTTACAAACGTTTTGGTTGTCACAAGTAACAAACCCCTTTAAAATTGATAACCGAGTATTTAAACCTCGGGTCGTCTTCTCAAGGAATTGCAGTGAAGTATGTTCTTATTATTGGTTAAGAGTCTTGTAAATTGAGGGTTTTGAAAGTAAGAAACCAGTATGTTAAATGATAAGAAAAATAAAATAGAAATAATAAAATAAAATCTCTTGGCAAGGTATAAGAACTGGAAGTCCTATCCTTTTCAATTGTGATGAGAATTGGATTTTAATCCCACTTTGTTAACCTCTAACTATGAAGGTAAATCAAGTGGATTAATTAGCTTAATCCTCAGGTCCTAGTCAATTCCTATGGAAAGACTAGAGTTATTAGAGCAACTCCCAATTTCAACCACTGCTTTATTTGACAGCTCAAGCGTTACCAATTACTTAACCAAAGCCAAAAGGAAGAAAATATCTAAATTAAATTAAAAGTATCAATGTAAATAAAGCAAAGCAATCTTAAATCTGAAATACCTCAAATTATATTAAATAAAGAAATCAATTCTAACATGGAGTTCATAAGCCAATTAGGCAACATAACTAATACAAGCATTAAAGCATCTGAAAGTAAAAGAGAAATATAAAATAAAAGGAATATTGAACCTGTGACTGAAGATGAGTTGAACTAAACTAATAGAAATCTTAAAATCCTAAATCCTAAGAGAGAGGAGAGAATCTCTCTCTCTAAAAACTACATCTAAAACTAAAAATTATGAATTATGAAAGCATGATATGAATGGATGCATTCCCCCACTTTATAGCCTCTAATCTGTGTGTTCTGGGCTGAAAACTGGGTCAAAAACAACCCAGAAATCACTCCCAGTGGTTTCTGTTACGTTCAAGTCGCGGGAAAGTGATGCGGAGGCGTCATCCACGCGTTCGCGCGGATTGCAATTTGCAGATACAATGCGGGTGCGTCATTCATGCGTTCGCATCGCCTAAAGTCGGGGCAGATATAGCAAATTGTATATCAAGTCGAAGCCCCAGATGTAAGCGTTCCAACGCAACTAGAACCGCATCATTTGGATCTCTGTAACTCAAGTTATGACTGTTTGAGTGCAGAGAGGTCGGGCTAGACAGCTTTAGCAGTTCCTTCAGTTTCTTGTATTCCTTCCACTTTTGCATGCTTCCTTTCCATCCTCTAAGTCATTCCTGCCCTGTAATCTCTGAAAACACTTAACACAGATATCAAGGCATCTAATGGTGATAAGAGAGGATTAATATTAGCAATAATATAAAGGCCAAAGAAGCATGTTTTCAATCATAGCACAAAATCAGGAAGGAAAACATAAAGCATGCAATTAGTATGAATAAATGGGTAAAGAGTTGACAAAAACCACTCAATTAAGCATAAGATAAACCATAAAATAGTGGTTTATCACAACCACATCAAAATAATTAAACTCTTTAAAATTCGAAATTCATGTATTTCTTTTTCTTTTGCAATTAAAAACATTTTTTATTTAAGAAAGGTGATGGATTCATAGGACATTCATAGCTTTAAGGCATAGACACTAAGACACTAATGATCATGTAATAAAAATGCAAACATAGATAAACATAAAGCATAAAAATTCAAAAAACAGAAAATAAAGAACAGGGAAATTAAAGAATGGGTCCACCTTAGTGATGGCGGCTAGTTCCTCTTCTTGAATATCTGATGGAGTGCTTGAGCTCCTCAATGTCTCTTCCTTGCCTTTGTTTCTCCTCTCTCATGACTCTTTGGTCTTCTCTAATTTCATGGAGGAGGATAGAATGCTCTTGGTGCTCCACCCTTAGTTGTCCCATATTGGAACTTAATTCTCCTAGGGAGGTGTTAATTTGCTCCCAATAGTTTTGTGGAGGAAAATGCATCCCTTGAGGTATCTTAGGAATTTCATGATGAGAAATTTCCTCATGTTCTTGTCCATGAGTGAGATCTCTTGTTTGCTCCATCCTTTTCTTAGTGATGGGCTTGTCCTCATTAATGAGGATGTCTTCCTCTATGTCAATTCTAGCTGAATTGCAGAGGTGACAAATGAGATGAGGGAAGGCTAATCTTGCCAAAGTAGAGGACTTGTATGCCACCTTGTAGAGTTTTAGGGATATAACCTCATGAACTTCTACTTCCTCTGCAATCATGATGTTATGGATCATGATAGCCCAGTCTATAGTAACTTCAGACCGGTTGCTAGTGGGAATGATTGAGCGTTGGATGAACTCCAACCATCCCCTAGCCACAAGCTTGAGGTCATGCCTTCTTAGTTGAACCGGCTTCCCTCTTGAATCTCTCTTCCATTGAGCACCCTCTTCACAAATGTCTATGAGGACTTGGTCCAACCTTTGATCAAAGTTGACCCTTCTAGTGTAGGGGCGTGCATCTTCTTGCATCATGGGCAAGTTGAATGCCAACCTAACATTTTCCGGAATGAAATCTAAGTATTTCCCCCAAACCATTGTAAGCCAATTCTTTGGGTCCGGGTTCACACTTTGATCATGGTTCTTGGTGATCCATGCATTGGCATAGAACTCTTGAACCATTAAGATCCTGACTTGTTGAATAGGGTTGGTAAGAATTTCCCAACCTCTTCTTCGAATCTCATGTCGGATCTCCGGATATTCACCCTTTTTGAGCTTGAAAGGGACCTCGGGGATCACCTTCTTCTTGGCCACAACTTCATAGAAGTGGTCTTGATGCACCCTTGAGATGAATCTCTCCATCACCCATGATTCGGAGGTGGAAGCTTTTGCCTTCCCTTTCCTCTTTCTAGAGGTTTCTCCGGCCTTTGGTACCATAAATGGTTATGGAAAAACAAAAAGCAACGCTTTTACCACACCAAACTTAGAAGGTTTGCTCGTCCTCAAGCAAAAGAAGAAAGAAAAGAGTAGAAGAAGAAGAAATAGAGGAGATAGAGGGAGTTTAGTGGTTCGGTCAAGGGGGAGAAGTAGTGTTTATGATGTGTGAAAATGAAGGAGTGAAGATAGGTTTATATAGGAGTGGGGAGAGGGTAGGGTTCGGCCATTGATAAACCCATATTTTATGATGTATTTTGTGCTTAATTTAAGTGATTTATTCAACCCTTCACCCACCTATTCATGTGAAATTGCATGGTTTTACTTTTCCTTCCTTATTAAGTGACATATGTGAAAAACATGTTTCCTATGCTTTAAAAATAATTATTTTAATTACCTTTTATTACCATTCGATGTCGTGATTTGTGTGTTGAGTATTTTTAGATCTCCTAAGGCAGGAATGATTTAAAGGATGGAAAGGAAACATACAAAATGGAAGGAAAGCACAAAATGGAGTTTTTAAAGAAACTGGCAGCGACGCGAACGCATGGACGATGCAGCCGCGTGCCTAGCGTGAAAAGGCAGTGACGCGAACGCGTGACTGACGCGGACGCGCGCCTTGAGCAGAACGCAGATGATGCGTACACGTGACCAAAGCGAACGCGTGACAAGGAAAACTCCCAGATGACGCGACCGCGTGACCTACGCGGACGCGTGATAGACGCCACGCACCATAAACTCCAGAAAATTCTCCCAGCAATTTCTGAAACCCTTTTTGGCCCAGATCCAAGTACAGAAAGCACATATTAGAGGTTATAAAGTGGGAGAATGCATCCATTTAGGGGAGGTCTCCAATTATTCACTTTTCACAATTTAAATGTAGTTTTTAGAGAGAGAGGTTCTCTCCTCTCTCTTAGGTTTTAGGATTAGGATTCTGACGATAGGTATTTTTGCCAGTAAAGAATTTTAATAAAAAACAATCGCGTTGTAGATATAGTCTCTAAACCAACAAAAGTCCCTTTCGTACAAACGTTTTGGTTGTCACAAGTAACAAACCCCTTAAAAATTGTTAACCGAGTATTCAAACCTCGGGTCGTCTTCTCAAGGAACTGCAGGGAAGTATGTTCTTATTATTGGCTATAAAGGTTGTAATCGGGGTTTAGAAGGTGAGAAGCAAGTGATTTAAATGACAAGTAAAGTAAATGGCAATTAAAATAAATAAATACTGTAAAGCAAACTTTTGGCAAGGTAAGAGAAATTGGAAGTCCAACTTAGTTATCTCTCTCAACAATAGTGAAAGTTGAATCTTAATTCCACTTAGTTAACCTTTACTAAAGCAAAGGAAAGTCAAGGGACTAATTAGTTTGACCTTCCAATCCTATTTATTTCCTAAGAAAAAGTTGGGATTATTGAAGTTCAGTTCAATTAGCAAGATAACGATTATCAATTATGCTGAGTTTAATAACTGTTGAGTTACTGATTTCTTAACCAAGACCAAAAAGGGAAAAAGTAAAATTGCTGGTATAAAAGTGTCCTTAGATGGAAAGCAATGGTAACACAAATTAAAGAGAAAGCAATCAATAACTGAAATACCTCAAATAATCATTAATTCAATTCATAACATGGAAAGGGTTCATAATCCAATTCGGCAACATTTATAGATACGAATAAAAGCATTAAAGTAAAAGTAGCATAGAAACATAAATCAAAGAAAATATTAAACCTGAATCGAGAGTTACTCTTAAAAACTAAGAGAAGTTCTAAATCCTAATCCTAAGAGAGAGAGGAGAGAACCTCTCTCAAACTAAATCTAAATCATGGAGAGTGAAAATTGGCGAGCTCTCCCTGAATGGATCCATTCCCCCACTTCATAACCTCTGGTCTATGCCTTCTGGACTTGGATTTGGGCCAAAAAGGGCTTCAGAATTCGCTATGAGCGTTTTCTGCAATTTCTGGTGCGTGGCCTCTGTCACGCGTCCCCGTGGGTCACACGGTCGCGTCGTTCGGAGCTTTTCCTTGCCACGCGGTCGCGTTTGTCATGCGATCGCGTCATGTGCGTTCTGCTTAAGCCGCGCGGTCGCGTCAATCATGCGACCGCGTCGCTGCTTCTTTGCGCTTGACACGCATCCGCGTCGCCCATGCGATTGCGTGGATGCCAATTTCCTCGGAAGCTCCGTTTTGTGCTTTCCTTCCAATGTTGTATGTTTCCTTTCCATCCTTTAAGTCATTCTGCCTTAGAAAATTTGAAACTACTCAACACACTAATCACGGCATCGAATGGAAATAAAGGTAATTAAAATAATTAATTTTAAAGCTTAGGAAATATGTTTTTCACTTATATTACATAATAAGGAAGGGAAAGTAAAACCATGCAATTAATATGAATAAGTGAGTGAAGAATTGAATAAATTACTCAAATTAAGCACAAAATAACTCATGAAATATGGGTTTATCAACCTCCCCACACTTAAACAATAGCATATCCTCATGCTAAATCCAAGGTAAAGAATAAGGTAAGGTTAATGTGGTGGAATGTTATGCAATGCAACCTATTCTAAATGCAACTACCTAAATGAATGATGCATCATGCAATCCTAATTTATTCACTCATATATAAAGCTTACAGGTAGTTAAATTAATTCACATTCTCAAGGAGTCATATATGTATATATAGCCAAGCCTTAGATAATCAATAAGCACTTTTACAATTGAGATGGGAGAAGAAACATTTGCAAGACAATTAGATAATTCAAACAGAGATAAATGTTAATGAGCTATTGAACCCTCACTGGATTTGTGTTTACTCTCTAGTTATTCAGTGTTTATTGGGTTAATCACTCTATTCCTCTTTTTATTCTTCCTTTCTATAACTTTGTTCTTCATCTAACCAATCAATAATTATAGAATATAGTCATACCAAAAATCATGAGGTCTTTAATTAAGGTTGTAATGGGGCCAAGGTAAAGGTAAGGATATATGTATAAGGCTAGGTGAGCTAATAAGTGAACCTTAATTAGACTAAAATCTCACCTAACATACATATTTAGTAAGACAAAACTTTTTTACCTATTTTCCCATACTTTTCCCACTTTTGGATGTTACATGCTCATGTTTCAACTTTTGTTCTTATTCCATGTGCATTGTTTTTATTTTTGCATTTGGGGAATTCTTTTGTTATCCCTTTTATTAAAATTATGTTTTTTTTCTTTTTTTTTTATTTTTTTATTTTTTTTAATGCACATGGTAATTTAATCACTTTGATTTCTCATGAGCATGCTTCCCAAAAATTCTTAGTTGAATTATTTTATTCTTTTCAATTCTTTTACCTTTTGTTTTTATCATCCATGTTCCCAATAGGTTTCCCACATTTAAACTATTCATAATTTTCTATCTTAAGCTAACCAAGGATTCAACTTGGAATTTTATTTTTTTTTTCTGCTTAAGGCTAGTAGTGTGGCTAATAGAATAAAAGGGGGTTTAAAGGCTCAAGGGGACTAACAAGGGTGATGTGAAAGGTAGGTTATTTTGGGATAAGTGAGCTTAAAATCAATTGATGACCTCAATCATTCTTTTGGTATGTATCTATATCTATATTCTATATTTGGACATATAAATTAAAACAAAGTAAAGAATATCAGAATATAAAAGAAGGGCGGAACACACAGGAATAAAAATTTTGGTTTAAATGTAACCATACAATTAAGCTCAAAACTCACAGGCTATGTGTTCTCTAGCTCAAAAATCATTTATCAGTTATGTATGTCATGCAGGTTTAGTTAAAAATTCTCATTATTCTCAATGTAAAACTTATATTGAATGGCTTTAAAGTTTTAGTGTTACTCCTTCATGAAATGTTGTTAACTTAACTACATGATGTAATGCTATATATACAAGGTTTATGGATTTTAATATGTTATGTTCAAGTTCCTAGCTTACTTCCTTTTTATATTTATCAAATTAAACTAAGATATAACTAAGCTATCTTATGTTAAAAAGGATAAACTATACTAATTAATCCACTAATAAGTTAGAATTGCAAACTAAACTAAATAACTAAATAACTAAAATATGAACTAAAAATGCAAAATGCAGAAAATAGAGTAAAAATACATAAGAGTGGCAGTGTATAAGTACTCAAAAAATAAAGAGAAAAATACAAAAAAATATCCCAAAATAAAAGAAAAAAAGATGTAGTGGTTCACCAAAATAAAACGCCAGAGATGGGGACCTCCCCACACTTAAAGTGAAGCATCGTCCCTGATGCTCAGTCAAGCCGGGTGTGAAGGGGTGTCATCACTGGTAGGGATGGTAGCTGGTGTCTCAGTGGTGGTGACTGGCTGAGGATCTGGCTGCTGCAGAGGAGGTGCTGACTGGATCGGGATCTCCGGATCTGCAGCCTCAATCTGATAGGGAACCTCCTGATGTGGGGCAACCTGCTCTGTGCCTGCCTGCGGATGGGTCTCCTCCTGGGAATGAATCTTCTCCTCGTGCTCATCCTCCTCCTCCTCTGATGGCTCTGATGGTGTGTCAGGCTCGGCGGGGATGTCACTGCCCTGTCGGATCATCAGCTTCAGATGCGCATAGCGTCGCCTGTTGCGACGCTCCGATCTCTCATACCGGCGCCGGTTACGGCGCTCCATCTGATCAAGCTGTCGGAATAAGCGGTGCACGAGGCAGTACACTGGCTCTGAGGCAGGTGAAGGTGTAGTGGTGGTGGCAGGGGCAGATGTGGAGGAAGAGGGTCCAGCAGACGGTGGGGCTGTCTCAACAGTAGCAGTGAAGGGTGGTGGTCTGTAGCCCAAGGCCAGAAAGTTCCTGCTGTGAGAAATGATCTTCCTGCAGTCCGCCGCTGGTGGTCTCTCATCGGCATCCTCCCATGGCACGTCAGTTCAACGGCCTAGCTGTGTAACCAGATAAGGAAAGGGGAGGGTGCCGCGGACTTTGACCCTGGCCATATAATGCCGGATAAAGCGTGGCAAGTACAGGTCCTTACCCTCCATCACACACCATAGGAGGGTGATCATAGCAGCCGGGATCTCCGTCTCATGAGTACTCGTCATCACAAAATTACTCAGGATCTGATGCCATAACCGAGCCTCATCATTTAAATATGCCCTCTTGATCCCTCTAGGCATGGTGGTGTCCTGACCCATCTCCCAAGGAACAGTCGGGTCGAGGGCTATCCGTGCCTTAACAGCATCCCAAACAAACCTCATATAGCGCACGTCCTCCTCAGCCTTTTTGTAACCATCAGGATGATCGGACTTAGGTGGAAGCTGTAGGTTGTCCCCAATGGCCTCCTCAGTGACCAGAATCTCTTTCCTCTCAGGTTCACTGCATCTAGGGTGGTGATGTAGTAGTTACAGTAGAATTCCCTAACCCAAGATGCATTGACCTCTGTCAGTGCTCTCTCCAAAAAGAACCAGCCTCTTTGCTTAATTTGCTCAGTGGTGTATTGCTGGAGTGCCTCTGGAATCTTCAGAGTTCTCTCCAGGTATAGGTTCCTGGAGTTTGCAAATGCCGGATACTTCAGTTCACAGTATCGGTTTGCAAATTTTACGGAATCATTTGCAGGGAGCAGCTGGTCAGCTTTTTCCTGCTGGGTAAAGTTCTTCTCCCGCCAGGAGGAATCGTGCATGAGATCAATGATGGACATGGCTGATTCTCCTCTTTTACGCTTGCCAGTTGTAGCTTTGCCTTTACCTTTCCTCTGACTGGCAGACATCCTGAAAAACAGAAAACCAGGATATATAAAAATAGGAAAGCAAATAGGCCAAGAATCAATGAAAACACAGAGTGGCAAAGGAGAATTAGAATGAGGTAAATGAGTTAAGTAAATGTGCATTCAGGATTGTATAGGAATGAAAAGTTCAAAAGGAAAAATTCACAATCCAAAATGTAATTGAATTCATGTTAAACAGAAAAAATTATCATTATGCCATGGTTAGAAAGTTAAAGGAAAGTGAAAAACCAGAAAAGAGATTTTAAAAGGTTAGCTTGGTTAGAATTTGAAAAAGAAGTTAGTAATTTAAAATCAGGGAATCAGTAAAAAGTGGGTTAAGGTAAGTGGCATAAAGAAAATATTCCATGTAACAAGGATTCATAGATAGGAACTATAAGTAACTCACAACCAAACAAGAAAGCAAGTTGATGCTGATTCAAATAGATATAAAGAAGGCAAAAATTAGAATCAAAACATCACAAATGCAGTTTATAAACCAGGAAATCAAAAAGGATAAGAATGCATGCCCAGGCATTCATGAAATGGTTTGGTTAAAGTAGAGGAAAACAGAGTTCAAATTGCCAAACCGAAACATGAGTGAAAACATTTTTATAGAAATTTGGGCAGCATTCCGGCTAAAATTGGATTATCCCGGAAAATAAACAATAATCAAAGCAGTTCATATGAATTAAAAATCAAGCTGCAGTTACAGATAATGAATAGAAACATGAAAATTCAGAGTAATAAGCAGCAAATGCAGGAAATTACAGCATATGAACAGGGTCACAGCAACAACAGAATTGCAGATATGATAAAGCAGAAACAGAAACAGTGCAAGTAAACAGACCTAAATCCACTAACCACATCCTAGGCTACCTAACAACCTAAAATCCACTACAACATGCATATCTAGCTATCCTAAACATGAACATAAACGGAAAAAAAAATAAGAAAAATTATGAACGGATAAAAGGGATCGCGTGTTGCGGAACCTGGAAGGCAAAAGAAGGAGGTTGGGGTACAGGGGTGGCTGGGGGTGGTGGTGGTGATGTCCGGTGCAGCT
>NC_029794.2:50350989-50378438 GCF_000816755.2 Arachis ipaensis
AGAATAGGGTTCGCGTGGCCTGGGGGGGTTATATTTCCGAATCCACGCGGCCGCGTGGAGCACGCGGTCGCGTGGTGGGGTGAAATAGGGATGACGCGATTGCGTAGGTCGCGCGATCGCATGGAAGGGGTGGAAGAGGGGATAACGCGATCGCGTGGGTCGCGCGATAGCGTCGCTGGAATTTGTGCTAGACGCACGATTCCAGCGTCGTTTCAGCGCAACTCTCTGTCTCCTTCTAGGGTGTTGTGAAATCCATGCGACGCGATCGCGTCGCTCACGCGGTCGCGTGGGATTGGTATTGTGCAAGTGACGCGATCGCATGGGACATGCGATCGCGTGGGCCAATTTGTGCAAATCGCACAAGAGCCACACGATTCCAGCCTAACTTTCTAGACGGTGGGTCTTTACGCCAATCTTTAGGTCACGCGGCCGCGTGGTTGACGCGGTCGCGTGGGTTATGTTTTCGCAATATGACGCGATCGCATTGGGCATGCGGTCGCGTCGTACACCCTTTTTTTTTATTATGCAGAATGCAATGATTAATATGAGTGTTATGCATGATTCCAGGTTCAATAAAGTAAAATAAAAAGGAAGTAAAAATAAAAACAAATAACATGAAATAAACTGAAAAAGAAGCGACCATACCATGGTGGGTTGTCTCCCACCTAGCACTTTTAGTTAAAGTCCTTAAGTTGGACATTGGAGGAGCTTCCTGCTATGGTGGCTTATGTTTAAATTCGTCCAAAAATCTCCACCAGTGCTTGGAATGCCAATGGCCTCCGGGGTCCCAAACTAGGCATGTAAAGCTTCTGAACAGCTTCAAACAGATTTTCAGACTCTCGGGATGACGAATGTCAGGATAGAGTCCATGATTCCAAGCCTTGCTTTGAAATCCGCCTCCGTCTTGATCTACATGTTTCCATCCGGGCGGTTTAAAAAGTAGAATCTCACCATGGTGACCAAACATTCTCCGTGATCCATGCAATTGAGCATGATACCAATCCGTGTACTTCGAGGTGAAGCGTGGAACCTTATTGAACCTTGTGCACCAGCTCTGAGTACGAGCCATTTCCCTCTTACTCTTAAAGCCGCAAAGAGCTCTAAGCTGGCCATCTGTTTCAAGCAAACCATATTCAAGTGAATAAGTAAAGTTATAGGTTAAGGATTGTACCCACTTGAAGCTTGTATTGGGTGGTAATGGCCTTGGGGTAGGTGTTTCTGGTGGTTCTGTAAGTTCTTCTCCCTTGGGTTCTTCTGTGAATTTCTCCACTTCCTTGCAAGAGTCTTCAAATGTAGTATCACCCTGGTCAAAGTCTTCTATGTCTTCCTCATCACTCGAGTCATAGATTGGATGTTGAGAGAAATCTACCTCTGCATCATCTTCATATTCATCTGGGGAAGATTCTTCGATCTCAGAGAATTCACTTGCAGATGCAAGTTCATTACTAAGAGAGCTAGACTTATGACTATCACTATCAAGGGAATTTGCTTCTTGGATTAGTCCGTCTGATTCTTCATAAACGACTTGCCTTGGGGGTTTTGCACTATCCTCCTTAGCATCAACTATAACGTCCTTGACGGAGTTCTCCTCAGTTCTGGATTCCCATAGAGGTTCAGCATCTCCTATATCTTCAACCAACTCTTCTTCTTGAATGATGACAGCTTCTTCTACTTGTTCTAGTATGAATTCATACTCTGTCTTGTCCACTGGAGTCTCTAGTATATCCTTCATGCTACGCTCTTCATGAAATTGTCCACATGGGGCTGTGGTTGGTCCTTGAATGTTTGAGCGTCTAGAAACCCATTGGATTACTGCTTGCTCCAGTTGTCGAATGGTTATTTGAAGTTTATTTACTGTTTCCTTCAGGCGAACCTCTGATTCTCGGGGTGCTGGATTTGGACATGATACATAGGAAAGTGGTGGTGATTGGGAGTGATTGGATTGGTACTGGGGTAAGGAAGGATCATACGGTGGCGAATGGTGAAGAGAAGCTTGTGAGTGTGGTGGTTCGAGGTTATGTTGAAAGGATGGTCTATAGGCACGGGGTGGGGCTTGTTGGTAGTTACAAGGTTGTCCACCATATCTTTCAGCTGGGTATGCACGGTAGAATGGTCCTTGTCCATGATATCTCGGAGGGTGTTGTTGCCTAAAGGGTTGATTATATCCTCTTAGCTCCATCCATCTTTGATTGGCCTGACATTGATGCATATTCCTACTGTAACTTCTATTTCCTTCAACCAAGTTAGAACCAAACTCGAAGCGAGAGGGGTGAGAGTTCATGGTAGCAGATAAAATTAAAAAGGAAAAAAATAAAATAAAAATAAATAAACAAGCAAAAGAAAAATTTTTACAATAACCAATAATAAGGCACACGTTAGTAGTTCCCCGGCAACGGCGCCATTTTGACGTTAGGTATTTTTGCCAGTAAAGAATTTTAATAAAAAACAGTCGCGTTGTAGATATAGTCTCTAAACCAACAAAAATCCCTTTCGTACAAACATTTTGGTTGTCACAAGTAACAAACCCCTTAAAAATTGTTAACCGAGTATTCAAACCTCGGGTCGTCTTCTCAAGGAACTACAGGGAAGTATGTTCTTATTATTGGCTATAAAGGTTGTAATCGGGGTTTAGAAGGTGAGAAGCAAGTGATTTAAATGACAAGTAAAGTAAATGGCAATTAAAATAAATAAATACTGTAAAGCAAACTTTTGGCAAGGTAAGAGAAATTGGAAGTCCAACTTAGTTATCTCTCTCAACAATAGTGAAAGTTGAATTTTAATTCCACTTAGTTAACCTTTACTAAAGCAAAGGAAAGTCAAGGGACTAATTAGTTTGACCTTCCAATCCTATTTATTTCCTAAGAAAAAGTTGGGATTATTAAAGTTCAGTTCAATTAGCAAGATAACGATTATCAATTATGCTGAGTTTAATAACTCTTGAGTTACTGATTTCTTAACCAAGACCAAAAAGGGAAAAAGTAAAATTTCTGGAATAAAAGTGTCCTTAGATGGAAACCAATGGTAACACAAATTAAAGAGAAAGCAATCAATAACTGAAATACCTCAAATAATCATTAATTCAATTCATAACATGGAAAGGGTTCATAAGCCAATTTGGCAACATTTATAGATACGAATAAAAGCATTAAAGTAAAAGTAGCATAGAAACATAAATCAAAGAAAATATTAAACCTGAATCGAGAGTTACTCTTAAAAACTAAGAGAAGTCCTAAATCCTGATCCTAAGAGAGAGAGGAGAGAACCTCTCTCAAACTAAATCTAAATCATGGAGAGTGAAAATTGGCGAGCTCTCCCTGAATGGATGCATTCCCCCATTTCATAACCTCTTGTCTATGCCTTCTGGACTTGGATTTGGGCCAAAAAGGGCTTCAGAATTTGCTATGAGCGTTTTCTGCAATTTCTGGTGCGTGGCCTCTGTCACGCGTCCGCGTGGGTCACGCGGTCGCATCGTTCGGAGCTTTTCCTTGCCACGCGGTCGCCTTTGTCATGTGACCGCGTCATGTGCGTTCTGCTTAAGGTGCGCGGTCGCGTCAGTCATGCGACCGCTTCACTGCTTCTTTGCGCTTGGCACGCGTCCGCATCGCCCATGCGATCGCGTGGATGCCAATTTCTTCGGAAGCTCCATTTTGTGCTTTCCTTCCAATGTTGTATGTTTCCTTTCCATCCTTTAAGTCATTCTGCCTTAGAAAATCTGAAACTACTCAACACACTAATCACGCCATCGAATGGAAATAAAGGTAATTAAAATAATTAATTTTAAAGCTTAGGAAACATGTTTTTCACATATATTTCATAATAAGGAAGGGAAAGTAAAACCATGCAATTAATATGAATAAGTGAGTGAAGGATTGAATAAATCACTCAAATTAAGCACAAAATAACTCATGAAATATGGGTTTATCAGATTCCTCTTAAAGGATTTAGGATTTCAACTCTTCATCAGGTTCAATATTTCTTTTACTTTATATTTTTCATTTACTTTCAGATACTTTAATGCTCTCATTTAATTACTTATGTTGTCAAATTGGCTTATGAACTCTTTATGTTTAGATTGATTTCTCTTATTAATGCAATTGACGTATTTCAGATTTATGACTCTTATTTAGCTTTTTATATTCTTGGCTTTAATTGATTAACTGGAGGCTCTTGAGTTATCAAACTTATCGTGATTGTTTGTTATATCTGCTAACTGACTGGAATTCCACTAACTCTAGTCTTTCCTTAGGAGTTGGCTAGGACTTGGGAAATCTAACTAATTAGTTCACTTGACTTTCCCTTGTTTTCGTAAGGGTTAACTAAGTGGGATTAACCTCCATTCTCATAAGAATAATTGGGATAGGACTTCCGAATTTTTATACCTTGCCAAGAGTTTATTTTACAGTTATTTATTTTACTTGTCATTTAAATTACTTGTTCCTTACTTTCAAAACCCCCAATTTACAAAATTCATAACCAATAATAAGAACACCTCCTTGCAGTTCCTTGAGAAGACGACCCGAGGTTTAAATACTTCGGTTGTCAATTTTAAAGGGGTTTGTTACTTGTGACAACCGAAACGTTTGTACGAAAGCATTTTCTGTTGGTTTAGAAGCTATACTTACAACGCGATCATATTTTTATATTTCTTTACCGATAGAAAAACCGATCGTCAAAATGGCGCCGTTGCCGGGGAATTGCAAACGTGTGCCTTATTATTGGTTATTGTAAATATTTTTATTTTAATTGTTTATTTGTTTTTGTTTTTTTTTCCTTTTATTTCTATTAGCTACTATGAATTTTCACCCCTCTCTCTTTGAGTTTGGTTCTAAATTTGTTGAAAGGAGTTGAAACTATAACAGGAATATGCATCAAGGTCTAAGCAATCAAAGATGGATGGAGCCAAGAGGCCCTGATCAACCCTTTAGGCAACAACACCCTCCAAGATATCATGGGCAAGGACCACAATACAATGCATACCAAGCTGATAGACATGGTGGACCCCCTTGTAATTACCAACAAGCCCCACCCCGTGCTTATAGACCATCCTCTCAACGTAGCTTTGAACCACCACACTCACAAGCTCCTTTTCACCATTCACTACCGTATGACCCTTATCCACCACAATTCCAATCCAATTACTCACAAGAAGCACCACATTCTTATTTTGAACCCTCTCTCCCAACCAATGTACCCTCATACCCACCCCAACCTCCAATAAATGACAAACTTCGTGTTCTTCTTCAAGGGCAAGCGAGGATGCAAAAGGGCGTATTGGAACTCACTACTACCTTAACTGAGATAGTAAATATATAGCTTACCGATATCTGAGCGCTCAAAATACTCCCATGGCTGCATGTGGAGAATCAAAAGAAGAGCGTAGCATGAAGGAAACCCTAGAAACTTCGGTGGACAATGAGGAGCATGGCTTTGTATTAGAACAAGTGGAGGAAGCCATGATAACTGTAGAGGAAGAAATGGTTGAAGATTTAGGAGACGCTGAACCTCCATGGGAATCAAGAACTGTAAAAGATTCCGCCGAGAAGCTCGGAATTGATGCCAAGGAGGATAGTGCATAACCTCCAAAGCATATACCCTGTGAAAAATTGGACGGAACAGACCAAGAAATTGATTCCACAGGCAGTGACCTAGTCATGAACTTACATCCGCAACTAAACTCCAGGAGCCTGAAGAACCTTATCCAAGTGAATACGAAGATGATGTCGAAGTGGATTTCTCTCAACCTCCAACGTATGACTTGAGTGATGAGGAAGACATAGAAGACTTTGATCAGGACGCAGTTGCAGTTGAAGAATTCTGCAAAGAAGTGGAGGAATTCACAGAAGAATACAAGGGAGTAGAGCTTACAGAACCACTGGAAACACTTGTCCCAAGGCCATTACCACCTAATACAAGCTTCAAGTGGGTACAATCCTTAACATTTATCTTTTCTTTTCCACTTGAATATGTTTTGCTTGAAACAGATGGCCAGCTTAGAGCTCTCTGCGGCTTTAAGAGTAAGAGGGAAATGTCTCGTACTCAGAGCTGGTGTACAAGGTTTAAAAAGGTTCTGTGCTTTGATTCGAAGTGCAAGGATTGGTATCAAGTTCAATTAAATGGGTCTCAGAAAACGTTTGGTCATCTTGGTGAGAATACAATTTCTAAACCACCCGGATGGAAGAATATAGATCAAAACAGAGGCGAATTTAAAAGCAATGTTTGGGATCCTGGAATATATTCTGACATTCGTCACCTCGGGAGCCTGAGAATCTGTTTGAAGCTGCTCAGAAGCTTTACATGCCTAGTTTGGGACCCCAGAGGTTGTTGGCATTCCAAACATTGGTGGAGATTTCTGGATGAATTTAAGCATAAACCACCATAATTGGAAGCTCATCCAATGTCCAACTTAAGAACTTTAACTAAAAGTGCTAGGTGGGAGACAACCCACCATGGTATGATCGTTCCTGTTTCAGTTTTATTTCGTTTTGTTTATTTTTATATTGTTTTATTTTCATTGAACCTGGATATTATTCGTAGCATTTTCATTAGCATTGCATACTGCATAATTGCATAATTGCATAAAAAAAAGAGAAGCACGCGACGCGTAAGCGTCGCTGACGCGTCCGCGTCCCAAGTGCATTAGGAAGAAAAGGAAAGTGAACAGAAAGTCACGCGAAAGCGTGGCTGGAGGCGTGCCTTTGGCACAAATTGTTCCACACGACCGCGTCGCTAACGCGATCGCGTCAATTGTGAAAATACCTCCCATGCGTCCGCGTCACTCACGCGAACGCGTGATCTGGAAATCGGCGTAAAAAATCCAACGTCCAGAAATCTGGGCTGGAATCGTGCGGCTGGTGTGCGTTTAGCACAAAACGGCTCACGCGTTCGCGTCCCTGACGCGAACGCGTAACTTGCAAAACACCCATCCCACGCGAAAGCGTGAGCTACGTGTCCACGTCGCGTGGATAGCATGGCCCCTTAAATGGAGACAGAGAGTTGCGCTGAAATGACGCTAGAAGTGTTCGTCTAGCATAATTTCCAGCGACGCGGCCGCGTGCTGATTTACGAAAATTGTCGTGGTATAGAATTTCCTCAATTGAATGAAGTCTCATTGTAAAGTATAGTTCTACACCAATAAACAATCCTCCCAATCAAAAATTTGGTTGTCACAAGTACAAACCCCAATGAATTTTTAACCGGAGTATTTAGACTCCGGGTCGTCTCACAAGGAATTGCGATGAAGTGTTTAATTATTGGCTATGAAGGGGTAAAGGGGGGTTGATTTGATATTTGACAAGAAAATATAAATGACAATAAAGTAAAACAACAAGAACTTATAAAAAAAATGAAAGAACACTTGGCTAGACATAGGTAATTGAGATCACCATCCTTGTCTACATACCAAATGTTGATAATTATGAGAGGCCAAGCTCATTAAGTCTACTTCCAAAAGTCTTAAGTACGTAATATCTACTCCTAGACTTGAAGTACATCAAATGGCTTTGATCACATCAACCCATAAGTCCCAACCTACCTACTAATTAGATTAGTAGTGGGTTGGTGTCAATGAGTATCAAATTGATCACTAAGGGTTCTCAAATCACCAATTCAATGAGACCCAATGACTCAAGGTCACTCAATTCCCTTAACCTAGGCCAAGAGTCAAGGAAACTACTCAAAAACTAAAGGAAACATTTTATCAAATACTTAGTATGCAAGAAAAGTAAACATAACAAAATGCAAGAATTAAAGGAAACCTATAACTATCATCAACAAGAAATCAACAATAACAACTAAGATAAACATAAACGAGCATGGAAACATAAAATTGCATTGAAAGAAAATGGAAGTCTAACAATTGTTCATCAACATAAAAGAGAGCAAAATAAAAAATTAGCAAGAGAAACTACAAGATCAAAGACAATAGAACATTGAAACATAAAGAGAATTGAATTCAAAACAAGAATTAAAAGAGAAATTTGAGAGTGATTAACCTAACTCTACCCTACTTTCTATCCTAAATCTAGAGAGAGGAGAGAGCCTCTCTCTCTAGAATTCTAGCCTAAAACATGATAAAAACTATACTATGACTAAGTGTGTAGACTCTCCTTCAATCCTTGGCTGAAATAGCATCAGAAATGAGTTGGGTTGGGCCCAAAGTGCTTCAGAATTCGCAGGGGGCGAATTCACTTTAATGGGCCACGGCAGCATCGGGGCGCGCGCGCAAAGTGCGCGTGCGCGCCCCTCAGCGCGAAGTAACATATGACAAATTTTATATCATTTTGAAGCCCCGGATGTTAGCTTTCCAACTCAACTGGAACCGCCTCATTTGGACCTCTGTAGCTCATGTTATGGTTGTTTGAGTGCGAAGAGGTCGGGCTTGACAGCTTTCCGGTTCCTTCATTTCTTCATTTGTTCTCCCGCTTGCATGCTTTTCTCCTCACTTCTTCCATCCAATACTTGCCTTATGAACCTAAAATCACTCAAAAAACACATCAAGGCATCGAATGGAATTAAAGTGGATTAAAATCACCAATTTTAGGGCCTAAAAAGCATGTTTTCACATTTAAGCACAATTCAAGGGAGAATTACAAAACCATGCTATTTTATTGAATAAATGTGGGAAAAGGTGATAAAATCCCCCAAAATAAGTACAAGATAAACCACAAAATCGGGGTTTATCAAATCTTCCCACACTTAAACTAAGCATGTCCTCATGCTAAAATCAAGAAAGAAGCAAAGGGACATCAACATTTATTCAATGCAAACTAACTACATGCAATCTATCTACATGAATGCATCCACTTGGTCAAAATAAATCAATTTTCAAGAATACATATACAAACACATGGGCTAAGGCAATAGCAATCACTCAACCCACAATTGAATTGAATTATTAAAAAGATTTTACAAACTTGCAAGAAAAGAGATGATCATGGGTGAAAACATGTAATTGAGCAATCGAACCTTCACCGGATGTGTATCCGCTCTAGTCACTCAAGTGTATGGGGTTGATTCACTCAATCCTCCCCTAATCATGTTTTCCAAGGTTTGTTTTTCATCTAACAATCAACAATTATTTCATGCATGCATACAAATATCATGAGGGCTTTTCCATAGGTTGTAATGGGTTGAACCTTGACTTTGGGACATTTTTGTCCCCTTCTTATTGCTTTCTTTTCTTTCTTTTCTATATATTTCTTTTTTTTTCAAGCTAAAATGTATACAAGAACATCAATTCATATGGTTTACACATGATTAATACATGAGTATGTACCCAATTTCCAAGATTCTCAACACAAATATAAAAACATTTTTATCTCTACCCCAATGTTCCCAACTCTCCCAAAATCGAATGATAAATACTCTCACTAGCCTAAGCTAATCAAAGATCCAAACAAGGGACATTTATTGTTTTTCACTTAGGCTTGTAATGTGCTACAATTAAGAACAAATGGGTTAAGCATAGGCTCAAATTGGCTAACAATGGAAGATAAAAGGTAGGCTTATTTGGGTAAGTGAGCTATTTGAACAATGGCCTCAATCATATAAATGCATGTATACACAAAATATTGGACATATAGAATTAAACAAATCAAAGATTACAATCATAGGAAGAGAATAATGCACACAAGAATGAAAATAAGTGGTTATATATGATGTAACCACACAATTAGGCTCAAATCTCATATGCTTGTGTTCTTAGCTTAAAAATCATGTTCCAGAAAGTATATAATTCAAGCAAGTTCTAAAAAAAATTTTTTTTTTCAATCAATTGGGGTGCCCTATAGATAAAATCCTTGGAAAATATCATGATTTTGACTAAGCTTAATATATACATATGCAAAATAAGAAAATGCGACTAAGAATCCTAAAATGAAATGCAAAAGTGTTGGGATTAGAAACTTGTCACCCAAAAAACGCCGAGTGGTCGGACGACCTCCCCACACTTAAAAGTTTGCACCGTCCTCGGTGCATCCAAAGATGAACAAGGGGTTTCGGCGACTTTCCTAGTTGCTACCTTCAGCTGGTAGGTCAACCGATTGCTGCGTGTTCTTCCTTCCACTTCCATTTTTGCTTATGGTGCATCGATCATGAAAAACAAAATAAACACCGTAAGATGAGAAAATACAAGAGCAAGGAAGCGTGAATTGTTGGAACGAGGTGAATCACTAGAATGGAGTGAGTGAATTAGTGTGACATTGATGAAAAATAGGTGTGTGGGTTCTAAAATTGCACGCGATTTAGAACACACACACATACGCTAGTATAAAAAGCTATGTCACTTTTACACAAAAGGAAGCATACACTTCACTCATTCTAGTGTGCTTGAAATACTTTAAAAGACTTGTAGGGTAAGGGCAACCAAACAAGTAGTGAAGAAGCATAAAAGCATTCAAGCAAAAATCAAACAATTGTGAAATTGGATAATGCATGGACATTAATTGATGTGTAAATAGATTTGATTAACAAAATGGTATAGAGAGCTCACACATCAAACAATGAGACATATTGAAGTTGTTGCAACACCTAAGTGACATAGAGGTGAAACACATGGATGCTATGGAGCTTAGGAAAAAGAAGATAGAAGTGAAAATCAATCACATAGCAAGCATGGTCCACAAAGCTTAAAAAGCTCAAAAATATGTCACTAGGTAAGCTTTCGATCCAATTTCACGATTCCACAAACTCAATGCATGAAATAGGTGATGTGAATAAGGGTAGACCATAAACAAGCATCACCTAAAAAAAATGCAATGATAATATACAATTGCCTAACAATGGATGATGAATGCATGGTGGCCAAAACATGCAATTCAAAAGAGTTAAGAAGCTTAAAGGCAATGCCACATGTACTTGGTATTCAAAAGCATTAAACATGAAAAGTTTCAAACCAAGTAACCAAATATAACCTCAACGAAGAAATCCAACAATGACAATTAACAACAATGATGTTAAACTAACATCCAATCAATAAGCAGTAGTAAATAATAAACAAGATTAGTAATCCAACACTTATAATGGAAAACAAAAATTAAACTAACTAACTAACTAAAATAAATGGTGCTACATGATGCTTGGTAGTGTTGGATGATGATTGAAGGGTGGAAAGAGAAGAGAAGAAGGAAAGAAATGGAAAGATGAGAAGAAAAGAAGGTGAGTGAAACAGGGCAATCCACGCGTGCGCGTCATGTGCGCGTAAGCGTGGATGGATGAAATGGAAGCGACCCGGATGCGTACGGCACGTCTACGCGTCGGTGGGTTATTTCGAGAGTGGCGCGTCCGTGCAAGGTATGCGTGCGCGTGCCTTTGGGCACAAAGTTGGCACACTCCAGGCACAACTCTCGGGAAAATGTATGGAGGGGTGGAAAAGTTCAATCCACGCGTACGCGTACATGGCGCGTCCGCGTAGATGGTCGAAAATGCTTGAGGCGCGCCTACGCGCCAGGTGCGCGTGCGCGTGGATGGTGCTCTGTTTTTCAAAATTTTTCTATGTTTTTGCACCAAACCAAGCATTCCAAACCTCCAAACAACTACCAAAACATCATAAAACCTTATTTAACCTACTAGACTCCCAAATAAACTCAACTAAGCAATTCAAAACATGAAATTAAACTAGTTCTACCAATATATACAAAAGAGAAAAAGGAAAGAGTTTACCATGGTAGGTTGTCTCCCACCTAGCACTTTTGTTTATTGTCCTTAAGTTGGACTTATGGGGAGCTCTTCATCAAGGTGGCTTGTGCTTGAATCCATCCTTGAACATCCACCAATGCTTGGACTTCAATTGTGCTTCATCATTCAAAGTTAGTAACTCCAAACTTTGATGGAGTTCTTCACAAACCATAGCCTCCCAAAGTTGATCTTCCTTGTGTGATCCGGGATCTCACACTTTGTTTTCACACCCGTCCTTGAGTTGACCATCATTATTAGTCCAACCGGGGGTTGATTTGATATTTGACAAGAAAATATAAATGACAAGAAAGTAAAACAACAAGAACTTATAAAAGAAATGAAAGAACTCTTGGCTAGACATAGGTAATTGAGATCACCATCCTTGTCTACATACCAAATGTTGATAATTATGAGAGGCCAAGCTCATTAAGTCTACTTCCAAAAGTCTTAAGTACGTAATATCTACTCCTAGACTTGAAGTACGTCAAATGGCTTTGATCACATCAACCCATAAGTCCCAACCTACCTACTAATTAGATTAGTAGTGGGTTGGCGTCAATGAGTATCAAATTGATCACCAAGGATTCTCAAATCACCAATTCAATGAGACCCAATGACTCAAGGTCACTCAATTCCCTTAACCTAGGCCAAGAGTCAAGGAAACTACTCAAAAACTAAAGGAAACATTTTATCAAACACTTAGTATGCAAGAAAAGTAAACATAACAAAATGCAAGAATTAAAGGAAACCTATAACTATCATCAACAAGAAATCAACAATAACAACTAAGATAAACATAAAAGAGCATGGAAACATAAAATTGCATTGAAAGAAAATGGAAGTCTAACAATTGTTCATCAACATAAAAGAGAGCAAAATAAGAAATTAGCAAGAGAAACTACAAGATCAAAGACAATAGAACATTGAAACATAAAGAGAATTGAATTCAAAACAAGAATTAAAAGAGAAATTTGAGAGTGATTAACCTAACTCTACCCTAATTTCTATACTAAATCTAGAGAGAGGAGAGAGCCTCTCTCTCTAGAATTCTAGCCTAAAACATGATAAAAACTATACTATGACTAAGTGTGTTGACTCTCCTTCAATCCTTGGCTGAAATAGCATCATAAATGAGTTGGGTTGGGCCCAAAGTGCTTCAGAATTCGCTGGGGGTGAATTCACTTTAATGGGCCACAGCAGCATCGGCACACGCGCGCAAAGTGTGTGTGCGCGCCCCTCAGCGCGAAGTAACATATGGCATATTTCATATCATTTTGAAGCCCCGGATGTTAGCTTTCCAACGCAACTAGAACCGCCTCATTTGGACCTCTGTAGCTCAAGTTATGGTCGTTTGAGTGCGAAGAGGTCAGGCTTGACAACTTTCCGGTTCCTTCATTTCTTCATTTGTTCTCCCGCTTGCATGCTTTTCTCCTCACTTCTTCCATCCAATACTTGCCTTATGAACCTAAAATCACTCAACAAACACATCAAGGCATCGAATGGAATTAAAGTGGATTAAAATCACCAATTTTAGGGCCTAAAAAGCATATTTTCACATTTAAGCACAATTCAAGGGAGAATTACAAAACCATGCTATTTTATTGAATAAATGTGGGAAAAGGTGATAAAATCCCCCAAAATAAGCACAAGATAAACCACAAAATCGGGGTTTATCACGTGCCTCATGCGTCCGCGTCATCCATCTTGTACCCAACCCGAGCGATCACGTCAAACACGCGACCGCGTCAATCCCATTTCACCCTAGCCACGCGATCGCGTGGATTCAAAATCACTAACCCCCTATCACGCGAAACCCTACCCGTCGCGCCCCCCATACCCCCTTCTTCTTCATCTCGTCTCTGCAACCCACCCTCCCCAAACATCACCACCGCACCACACCACCAACACTCCTCCCTCTTTCTTCCTCCCCTCTCCTTCTTCTTTCTCTTCTTCCCTCTACCACCGCTGCCCCCTCCCACCGCGGCCAGCCACCACCACCACGCCACCAGCGCCGCCTCCCATTCCAACCCCCTCCAACCCACAACCCTCACCGCCCCTCCCACCATCACAACCCCTCACCCAGCCTAAACCCCACCCTCCACCCCAACCTTAGTTCATACGCATACCAGGTTCCGCTGAACGCCGCTTTTCTTTCATTCGTAGTTTGTTGCATATTTTTTAGTTTATGTTCAAAATTAAGCTAGTTAGAGATGCATGTTTGTAGTGGATTCTAGGTGGTTAGGTAGCTAGGATGTGGTTAGTGGATTTAGGCCTGATAATTGCGCCGTACTTGTTGCTTGTTTTACCTATTCTGCACTTTTGGTCTGGCTGTGATATTTCTACTGTTCATATGCTGTTCTTCACTGTTTCATGCTGCTGTTACACTGCTCTTTCATGTTCATATTACTTGTGGCTATTTGCAGCTTTATTTTAATTTATAGAGGTAATGACCAAATCAGTACACGAAAGATTAAAACGCTGACATTGCGGTACCTGACTATTGTAATCGACAAAATGGTACTTGGTTAATTTTAAAAACTGACAAGCGCATCCATAAGCTTGCCGGACCAAAACTCCGGTGAGGACAATGCTTACCTGGACACCGGATTATGCTGACAAATCATGTTTTAATTGAGTTGTAATTTTTAATTAATTAATTTGTTATGCCCCCAAATCAGAACTCTTTGCCCTGATCCCAAATTAACAAGCTCTCTATGGCAGAACCAACAACTTCAGTGACGCTTGTCAGCATAATCCGGTGTCCAGGTAAGCATTGTCCTCACCAGAGTTTTGGTCCGGCAAGCTTATGGACACGCTTGTCAGTTTTTAAAATTAACCAAGTACCATTTTGTCGATTACAATAGTCAGGTACCGCAATGTCAGCGTTTTAATCTTTCGGGTACTGATTTGGTCATTACCTCTAATTTATATGAACTGTTCTGCTTGCTGTTTATTACCCGGGAACATCCAATTTTAGTCGTCTTGCTGCCCAATTTTCTACAAATTATTTCCTTCTCATTCATGTATTGGTTTTGGCAATTTTGAATTTTGCATTACTTAGCTTTTACCAAACCAATTCATGAATGCACGGGATAGCATTCTTATTCCTTCCTCATTCCCTGGCTAGTAAATCGCATTATTGATGATTTCTTTTTAATTTTTGCTACTCTCATCTCTATTTGAATTTTCATCAATACATTGATATTTTTGCCTGAATATGAGTTGATTATTCTTTAAATTTGTGAATTTCTTGTTACCTAGGAAACACTTGTCATGCCACTTACTTTAACTTTCTTTCTCCTAACTCACTGCTTTCCACTTTCTAACCTCTTTTTCACTTTTAACCACTTTTAACTTTCTAACTTCTCCCTTTGCTTTTTACCTAACTCCTTCAACTTTTTAACTCATGGCATGATTATTGTTTCTCCTAATTAACAGGTATTCTACTTATAATATATTTTGGATTGTGATTTTTCATCTCAGATTTTTAACTCTGAAACAATCCAAAATGTACGTTTATTTAACTCATTTCATCATTCTACTGCTCTTTTGCCACTATGTGCTTATATTGCTATTATTCTATTTGCCTACTTATTTTCCTACTTTGTTCTTCATTTCTATCCTGGAATTTTTGCTTTTTAGGATGTCTGACCCTCAACGAAAAGGAAAAGGCAAGGCAACCACTAGTAAAAGGAAAAGAGGTGAATCCTCTATATCTATCCTGGACATTATGCATGATGACTCCTGGCGGGAAAAGCACTTTACCCCGCAGGAGAAGGTTGACCAGCTCCTCACTGCCAATGATCCGGTTAAATTTGCAAACAGATACTGTGAGCTGAAGTATCCAGTGTTTGCCACCTCCAGGAACCTGTACCTGGAGAGATCTCTGAAAATTCCAGAGGAACTACAGCAGTACACCTCTGATCAGATCAAACAGAGAGGCTGATTTTTCTTGGAGAGAAACTTGAAAGAGGTCAATGCTTCCTGGGTCAGAGAGTTTTACTATAACTATTTCAAGACTTCCCTGGATGCAGTGCACCTCAGAGGAAAACAGATACTGGTCACTGAGGAAGCTATTGAGGACATCCTCCACCTTCAGCCTAAATCAGATCAGCTTGACGCTTACCAAAAGGCTGAAGAGGACATGCGCTTTATGAGATTTGACTGGGATGCTGTCAAGCAGAGGATCGCCCTTGATCCTACTATCCCATGGGTCATGGGAAAGAACACCACAATGCCTAAGGGAATCAAGTTGATGTATCTGAATGATGAGGCTCGTGGCACCAGATCATGAGCAACTTTGTTATGCCGAGCACTCATGAGACGGAGCTGCCTGCTGCTATGATCACCCTCATCTGGTGTGTGATGGAGGGTAAGAACCTGTATCTCCCACGATTTATCCGACACTACATGGCCAGGGTCCATGTCAGAGGCACTCTTCCTTTCCCTTATCTGATCACCCAGCTAGGCCGTCGAGCTGACGTGCCTTGGGAGCTTGCTGATGAGAAGCCACCTGCTGCAGACTGCAAGAAGATTATCCCTCACAGCAGGAAGTTTCAGGCTTTAGGCTATAGACCTCTATTCCTCCCCGCTTCTGGTGAGGCAGCCACATCTTCAGCTGCCCCTACTGCCTCCACTGTTGCACCAGCCTCATCCACTACCCATCCACCTGCCCCTGAGCCCATTTATCATTTGGTGCATCGACTCTTCACCTGCATGGATCGTATGGAGCGTCGCAACAAGCGGCACTATGAGCACCTAAAGTTGATGATCCGATCCAGCAGCGACATCCCTTCCGAGCCTGACACCCCATCTGATACATCTGAGGCGGAAGCGAGCGATCATGCGGAGGAAACACATGCCCAGGCTGCGCAGGCAGGACCAGAGCAGGCTGCGCCATAGCAGGAGGAGCCACACTAGATCCAGGCCGCCGATCCAGAGATTCCTATACAGTCAGAGCCTCCACTGCAGCAGACAGATCCTCCTACCCTCATCTAGTCTGCAGACCTTCAGGCCACCACAGAGACTCCAGTAGCCCATCCTTCCGGTGATGACACTCCTTCACACCCAGCTTGAGTGAGCATCGAGGACGATGCTTTATTTTAAGTGTGGGGAGGTCGCCATCCCTGGCGTATCTTTTTGGTGAACCACTACAGACTCCTTTTTATCTTTTTTTGTTTATTTTTCTGTATTTTTATCTTTATTTTTATTTTTATTTTTCAGTACTTGCACATTGTTCTTTTGCTATATTTTTACTTTATTTCTGCATTTTGCACTTTAGTTCATATTTTAGCCATTTAGTTTAGTTTGCAATTCTAAACTTATTAATTATAGAATATGTGGATTCATTAGTATAGTTTACCCTTTTAGCATATAATACTTTGATTTAATTGAAAATAAAAGGAGTAAACTAGAAATCTTAGTAAATTAAAACAATCCACACACCTTGTATATATAGCATTACATATTAGTTAGTTAACAACATTTCATCAAGGAACAACACTAAGATTTTAAGGGCCACCCTAAGATTTACATTGAGAATAATGGGAACTCTTAATTTTTACTTGCATGACATGTATAACTGATATATGATTTTTGAGCTAGAGAACACATAGCCTGTGAGTTTTTAGCTTAATTATATGGTTGCATTCAGACCATAAATTTTATTCCTGTGTGTTTTACCCTTCTTTTTCATTCTGATGTTCTTTACTTTGTTTTAATCTATATGTTCAATTATAGAATATAGATACATACCAAGAAATGATTGAGGCTATCATTTAAATTTTTCCTCACTTATCCCAAATTAGCCTACCTTTTACATCACCCTTGTTAGCCCCCTTGAGCTTTTTAATTCCCTCTTGCTCTATAAACCACATTACTAGCCTTAAGTAGAAAAACAAAATAAAAATTCTAAGTTGAATCCTTGGTTAGCTAAAGATAGAAACTGTGTATTATTTAAGTGTGGGGAATTTTATGAGAACATGGGATGATAGAAACAAAGTAGGAATTTAAAAAGAATAAGATGTTTCAAAATAAAAATTTGGGAAGCATGCTCATATGAAATCAAAATAATTGAATTACCAGGTGCATTGAAAAAAAATTCAGTATTTAAATAAAGGGGATACAAAAATTCCCCAATTGCAAAATAAAAAGAATCAATGCACATGCGAAAAAATTAAAGTTAATGAATGAGCTTGCAATACAAAGTGGAAAAATTTGGGCAAATAGGTTAAAGAAACTTTGATTTATAAAGTATGTATATTAGGTGAGATCTTAGACAAATCAATGATTCACTTATTAGCTCACTTAGCCTTATACATATACCCTCACCTTTACCTTGGCCCCATTACAACCTTGAAAAATACCTCATGATTTTTGTATGTCTGTATTCTATAATTGTTGATTGGTTAGATAAAGAACAAAGTTATAGAAAGTAAGGATAGAAAAAGAATAGAGTGATTAACCCAATAAACACTGAGTGACTAGAGAGTAAACACAAAATCCAGTGAGGGTTCAACAGCTCATCACCATATATCTCTGCTTAAATTGTTAATTGTCTTGCAAGTTTGTGAAAATATTTTTTCCCATCTCAATTGTAAAAGTGCTTTAACATTATCTAGGGTTTGGCTATGCATATATGATTCCTTGAGGATATGAATTAATTTAACTACATGTAAGCTTTATATACAAGTGAATAATAACTAGAATTGCATGATTCATTTAGGTAGTTGCATTTAGAATAGATTGCATTGCATGAGATTCCACCACTTTAACCTTACCTTACTCTTTATCTTGGATTTAGCATGAGGACATGCTATTGTTTAAGTGTGGGGAGGTTGATAAACCCATATTTTATGATGTATTTTATGCTCAATTTAAGTGATTTATTCAACCCTTCACCCACTTATTCATGTGAAATTGCATGGTTTTACTTTTCCTTCCTTATTATGTGACATATGTGAAAAACATGTTTCGTATACTTTAAAAATAATTATTTTAATTACCTTTTATTACCATTCGATGCCGTGATTTGTGTGTTGAGTATTTTCAGATCTCATAAGGTAGGAATGATTTAAAGGATGGAAAGGAAACATACAAAAATGGAAGAAAAGCACAAAATAGAGTTTTTGAAGAAACTGGCAGCGACGCAAACGCATGGACGACGCAGCCGCGTGCCTAGCGCGAAAAGGCAGTGACGCGAACGCGTGACTGACGCGGACACGCGCCTTGAGCAGAACGTAGATGACACGTACGCGTGACCAAAGCGAACGCGTGACAAGGAAAGCTCCCAGATGACGCGACCGCGTGACCTACGCGGACGCGTGACAGACGCCACGCACCAGAAACTGCAGAAAACGCTCCCAGTGATTTCTGAAACCCTTTTTGGCCCAGATCCAGGTACAGAAAGCACAGATTAGAGGTTATAAAGTGGGGGAATGCATCCATTCAGGGGAGGTCTCCAATTATTCACTTTTCACAATTTAAATGTAGTTTTTAGAGAGAGAGGTTCTCTCCTTTCTCTTAGGTTTTAGGATTAGGATTCCTAATAAAGGATTTAGGATTTCAACTATTCATCAGGTTTAATATTTCTTTTACTTTATATTTCTCTTTTACTTTCAAATACTTTAATGCTCTCATTTAATTACTTATGTTGCCAAATTGGCTTATGAAGTCTTTATGTTTAGATTGATTTTCTCTTATTAATGCAATTGAGGTATTTCAGATTTATGATTCTTATTTAGCTTTTTATATTCTTGGATTTAATTGATTAACTGGAGGCTCTTGAGTTATCAAACTTATCGTGAATATTTGTTATGTCTGCTAATTGACTGGAATTCCACTAACTCTAGTCTTTCCTTAGGAGTTGGCTAGGACTTGGAAAATCTAACTAATTAGTTCACTTGACTTTCCCTTGTTTTCGTAAGGGTTAACTAAGTGGGATTAACCTCTATTCTCATAAGAATAACTGGGATAGGACTTCCGAATTTTCATACCTTGCCAAGAGTTTATTTTACAGTTATTTGTTTTACTTGTCATTTAAATTACTTGTTCCTTACTTTCAAAACCCCCAATTTACAAAATTCATAACCAATAATAAGAACACCTCCCTGCAGTTCCTTGAGAAGACGACCCGAGGTTTAAATACTTCAGTTATCAATTTTATAGGGGTTTGTTACTTGTGACAACCAAAACGTTTGTACGAAAGGATTTTCTGTTGGTTTAGAAGCTATACTTACAACGCGATCATATTTTTATATTTCTTTACCGATAGAAAAACCGATCGTCAGCTGGTATGCGGAATCGTGATTACACTTTAAGTATGTAAAATTCATCGCTCTTTCTTTCCCTGGTAATGGCGCCAAAAACATGATGCCAAGACCACGGTTCACAACTCCGTGTAACTGACCAGCAAGTGCACTGGGTCGTCCAAGTAATACCTTACGTGAGTAAGGGTCGAATCCCACGGAGATTGTTGGTATGAAGCAAGCTATGGTCACCTTGCAAATCTCAGTTAGGCAGATATAAATTGATAACATGGTTTTCGAAATTAAATAATAAAATAGGGATAGAGGTACTTATGTAAATCATTGGTAGGAATTTCAGATAAGCGAATGGAGATGCTTTTCGTTCCTCTGAACCTCTGCTTTCCTGCTATCTTCATCCAATCAGTCTTACTCCTTTCCATGGCTGGCTTTATGCAAGGGCATCACCGTTGTCAGTGGCTACATCCCCTCCTCTCAGTGAAAAATATGCTCACATGCTCTGTCACAGCACGGCTAATCATCTGTCGGTTCTCGATCATGCTGGAATAGGATTCACCCTCCTTTTGCGTCTGTCACTAACGCCCAGCACTCGCGAGTTTGAAGCTTGTCACAGTCATTCAATCATTGAATCCTACTCGGAATACCACTGACAAGGTTTAGACTTTCTGGATTCTCTTGAATGCCGCCATCATTCTAGCTTACGCCACGAAGATTCCGATTAAGAGATCTAAGAGATATTCATTCTAGCTTATTTCATGCAGAACGGAAGTGTTTGTCAGGCACGTGTTCATAGGAGAGAATGGTAATGAGCGTCACACATAATCATCACCTTCATCACGTTCTTGGGTGCGAATGGATATCTTAGAAGCGAAATAAGATGAATTGAATAGAAAATAGTAGTACTTTGCATTAATCTTTGAGGAACAGCAGAGCTCCACACCTTAATCTATGGAGTGTAGAAACTCTACCATTGAAAATACATAAGTGAAGGTCCAGGCATGGCCGAGATGGCCAGCCCCCAAAACGTGATCTAAGATAGCATACAACTGATCAAAGATGGTCAAAAAGACATCTTATACAATAGTGAAAGGTCCTATTTATAATAAACTAGCTACTAGGGTTTACATGAGTAAGTAATTGATGCATAAATCCACTTCCGGGGCACTTAGTGTGTGCTTGGGCTGAGCTTGAGTGTTGCACGTGTAGAGGTCCTTCTTGGAGTTGAACGCCAGCTTTTGTGCCAGTTTGGGCGTTCAACTCTGGTTTTGGATCCTTTTCTGGCGCTGGACGCCAGATTTGGGCAGAGAGCTGATGATGAACGCCAGTTTGCGTCATCTAAACTTGGCCAAAGTATAGACTATTATACATTGCTGGAAAGCCCTAGATGTCTAGTTTCCAGTGCAATTGGAGGCGCACCATTTCGAGTTCTGTAGCTCCAGAAAATCCACTTTGAGTGCAGGAAGGTCAGAATCCAACAACATCAGCAGTCCTTCTTCAACCTCTGAATCTGATTTCTGCTCAAGTCCCTCAATTTCAGCCAGAAAATACCTGAAATCACAGAAAAACACACAAACTTATAGTGAAGTCCAGAAATGTGAATTTAACATAAAAACTAATGAAAACATCCCTAAAAGTAACTAGATCCTACTAAAAACATACTAAAAACAATGTCAAAAAGCGTATAAATTATCCGCTCATCATCAGCCCTGTATGGGTGGGTTTGGGAGGGAAAGTAGTTTGAATTTTAATGGTGAGGTAGGTGAGGTTTATGATGGATGGATGTGGATTGGTGAAGGGATTATGGAGAAGAGGGTAGGATTTGATAGGTGGGGGGTTTTTGGGGAAGAATTATTGAGTTGATTGGTGAAGGGTATTTGGGGAAGAGTATTATGAAAAGGTTTGAAGAAGGGAGAGAGTGAGTTGAGGTTGGTGGGGATCCTGTGGGGTCCACAGATCCTGAGGTGTTAAGAATTTTTCATCCCTGCACCAATTAGGCTTGCAAAATGCCCTTTGCTGCTAATCCTGGCGTTAAACGCCAGGTTGCTGCCCATTTCTGGCGTTTAACGCCAGCTTCTTGCCCTTTTCTGGCGTTAAACGCCAGTCTGGTGCCCATTTCTGGCGTTAAATGCCCAGAATGGTGCCAGACTGTGTGTTTAACGCCCATTCCGCTGCCCTTACTGGAGTTTAAACGCCAGTAGGCTTCTCTTCCAGGGTGTGCTATTTTTAATACTGTTTTTCATTCTGTTTTTGCTTTTTCAGTTATTTTTGTGACTTCTCATAATCATCAACCTACAGAAAACATAAAATAACAATGGAAAATAGAAATTTAACATAGACAAGTAAAATTGGGTTGCCTCCCAACAAGCGCTTTTTTAATGTCAGTAGCTTGACAGCGGGCTCTCATGGAGCCTCACAAATACTCAGAGCATGATGATAGCCTCTCAACACCAAACTCAGAGTTTGGTTGTGGTCTCCCAACACCAAACTTAAAGTTTGAATGTGTGGGTTTTGTTTGACTCTGCATTGAGAGAAGCTTTTCATGCTTCCTCTCCATGGTTACAGAGGGAGATCCTTGAGCCTTACACACAAGGGAGTCCTCATTCACTTGAAGGACCAATTCTCCTCTGTCAACATCAATCACAGCTTTTTCTGTGGCTAGGAAGGGTGATGGGATATTTCTGTGGAAAAATGAATTTCTCCAAAACACCCAAAACTCACCGGCAACTGCACCGGGTCGCATCAAGTAATAAAACTCACGGGAGTGAGGTCGATCCCACAGGGATTGATGGATCAAGCAACTTTAGTGGGTGATTAGTTTAGTCAAGCTAACATTGAGTGATTTGAATGACAATTGAAGAAAACAGAATGTAAACTTGCAGGAATTATAAAGTGCAGAAAGTAAAATTGCAAGTAACTTAAAGAGCAAGAAAGTAAAATAGCTGAAACTTAAATTGCAAGAAATATAAATTGCATGAAAGTAAAGGGGACTGGGTGCAGGGAAATTAAATGAAAGCAGTAAATCAAAGCTTAGCACAATTGCAAGGAAATTAAAATTGCATGAAAAGTAAATTCAGATCACAGTGGCTCAAATGTAAAATCTGAATGAGAGGTTGAAGATCTCAGGGGTTGGATGAGACTAGAGACCAAGTCTAGATCTCAATTCCTTCCTGGATCCAATAGAGAATAATTGCAGAAGAAAATAGAGAGGAAAGCAGTAAAAAGAGTTTTGATTCAAATCACAATTCCTTCAAATTATGCAGCAAGTAAACAGAGAGAAATCTCAGAGGGAGAATGAAACAGAACACCTTCAATTCTCCACCCAAGACTTAAAAACAAAGAAAAGAAAACTAAAGAGAGAGAGATCTGTATTCCTAATGCTCCCTAGTGGAGCTCGCCTCCCTAATAAAATGAAACAGATGCTTATTTATAGGCATTTTTACAAAATGAAAATGAAATTCAAAACAAATTACATTTAAAATAAAATTTCTATTCTAACTATCTCTTGTGCCTTTGAGTGGTGTCAATTGGGCCCTTGCTCTTGATGGAATTGGGTTGATAGAGGCCTTGGTTGATTGCTCTTGGAGTTTGGAGAAGAACCGAATTGAACCGGGTTTGGAATCATGAAAGCTTGAGTAAAAGTTTGAGTAAAAGTTTGAGGCTAACTTTTACTCCAACTTTTCACATCAGCCACCCTTCTTTGCTGATACCAACGTTGGGGCAAAAGTTAGGGGTCAAACTTTTGCTCCAACGTTGGCCTCCCCTTGTATACTCATGGCGCCAACGTTAGCCAAAAAGTTAGAGGCTAACGTTGGCGCAAACTTTTGCTCTCCAGGGTGTGTTTTTCATGCACCAACGTTAGCCAAGAAGTTAGGGGCTAACGTTGGCGCAAACTTTTGCTCTCCAGGGTGTTGATTTGTGATGCCAAAAGTTAGCCAAAAAGTTTGAGGCTAACTTTTGCTCCAGCTTTTTGCCCAAAAGTTAGCCAAAAAGTTTGAGGCTAACTTTTGCTCCAGCTTTTTGCCCAAAAGTTTCACCAAAGTTTGAGGCTAACTTTTGGTCCAGCTTTTTGCTCCCTGGTTCATTTTCAATTAATCCAAAAGTTTGAGCTAAAGTTTGAGGCAAACTTTTGCTCAAACTTTTTGTCCTCTCTTCCTCCTAACCATTCCTCCTTGCTTCAACCTTTCCCCAAGCTTTCTTCACCTATCATTAATCAACCAAACACATCAAAGCTATGCTCAAAATCTGTATCATGAATGTCTTACACAATGAAATGTTAGCAATACATGTGTTTCAAACAAGCAAAATTAAAGATAACAATCAAGGCACAAGAGACAGAGACATTATGATTGCATAGATAAGAAGGTGTGCACAATACATTGCATAAAAGATAAGTGCCACACCAAACTTAGTGTGACATTTTCACTTGGAATTAATGCAAGTATCTTGTAAGAATTGGAACCAAATTTTGTTGCATAGCAATACCAAACTTAGAATGCAACCATATGTCAATTTATTTGAACTAAAACTAAACAAAAGAAACTATTATATGTTAAATACAATCACCGAATGAAGAGTCTGTTATGAATAAGGATGTCTTGGTGATGTATTAACAGAAACAGTTAATGAAGGAAAGCATTAAAAACAAGTAAATAAATGAAACAAAGAGAAAACAAAAATTATCCAACTAAGAAGAAAAATAACACTGTAAAAGGCAATATGATTATGCAGACACGTGATGTTGCTGGATTCATTGCATAGAAAATTAAGTGGCACGCCAAACTTAGAATCTTAGCGTGACACTTCATGTAGAATTGATGCAATCATCCAAACGGGATTGAAAACGATTTGTTGCAAGGCAACACCAAACTTAGAATGTGATCATATGCCAATTTATTGAAATTTAAACAAAGCAAGGAGAAAAAATGTACCTACTGTCTACCTGTTCTTTACTTTCTTCCTCTTCTTCCAGTTTGTTAAGAGGAATGACCTCAAGGGAGGAGAAGATTCAGCTATTGCCCCCTGTCTTGGTCTCTCCTCAGTAAGCTTCCTTGTGAAATTGGCTTGATTGATCTTGCTTGCTGGATCAGGGGGAGGATTGTTTGCAGTTGACCTTCTCATGAATGTTGTCCTTGGTATCTTGGTCACAATCCTCTTCTTGGTGCTTTTGTTAATTGCCTTCACTTCCTTGAATTTACGACTTGGTTGCTGTGTGATTGTTGGAGTTTTGTCTTCATCAAGAGTCTCTTGCAATGGTGGTTCTGTGGATTCTTCCTTCATGTACTTCTCTACTTCACTTGAGTTTGGAATTCTTTGGTTGTCTTTCTCACTTTCTTGCTCTTCCACTTCCTCCCTTGCACCCAACATTTGACTTAATAGCTTTTTTATTGAGGAGGTTTGTTGATCTTCCCAACATTTCTTCATCTCCTCTTCATATTTTTCAATCACAGATTCAATTATCGAGAGTTTTTGGGTCAGGGAAATTTGTGAGAGTTGTGATTCTTCATGTTCCTTTGTCATCTCAAGTGTAGTTTCATTTTTAACCACCTCATTCTTCATTGAAAGTTCACTTGATGCAGTAGCCTCCTCATCTTATTTTTCCACTTCCTCACTCACAAATTGGTCTTCATTTTCCTTGCTTAGTGGATCCGAGCATTTCCCCATGTTCTCCAATTGCTCATCCATCTTCTGAAGACGGATTTCTTGTTCTCTCCAGGATTGTTGTTGTTCCTCCATGAGTTGTTCTTGTCTTTTCAACAATTCTCTAGATTTTTGAAGGGGATCTTTATTTTGCTCTTCCACCTTCTCCCTTGCACTTAACAATTGGATTACCATCACTTCTATATTTTTGAATGAATTCTCTTGCTCGTTCCAAGATCTTTGCGCCTCCCTCTCATATTTTTCAAACATGATCTCTAGCTTTGAGAGGCCTAGGTTCGTGGAAGTTTGTGTTGAGGCATATTTAGGTGATGAAGAATTTTCAAATGTAGAAGTGGGAGGTGAGGTTGGACAATCTCTCATGTGAGTTGACTGCTCAGAATTTGCAGTTTCTTGGTAATACTCCCAGCCACCATTGGAATAATGACTTGAATTATTTTGTGGTGGAGGGAAATATCCCATATGATTTTCTTTCTCATCTTGTGGTTCTGAAGCATGCCTCCATGAATTGGAGAGCCCAGAATTTGAAGTTTCTTGGTGATATTCCCAACCACCATTAGAGATTGGTGATGGTGGGTGATATCCCATAAAATTTTGTTTGACCAAATGATGAGTTGAACTCCATTTGTATTTTGCAAACATCAATGAAAATTGAAATTACTCATATCAGAGATGAGAATTTCTTAGTGAGGCAAAAACTCAAACACCTTGGTTTCAACATAGAACAGAGAACAAAAATAAAGAAAATGCTTAATCTAGATTTCTCACCCACTTAATCATTGTTGATCTAAATCAATCCCCGGCAACGGCGCCAAAAACTTGATGGGATATTTCTGTGGAAAAACGAATTTCTCCAAAACACCCAAAACTCACCGGCAAGTGCACCGGGTCGCATCAAGTAATAAAACTCACGGGAGTGAGGTCGATCCCACAGGGATTGATGGATCAAGCAACTTTAGTGGGTGATTAGTTTAGTCAAGCTAACATTGAGTGATTTGAATGACAATTGAAGCCAACAGAATGTAAACTTGCAGGAATTATAAAGTGCAGAAAGTAAAATTGCAAGTAACTTAAAGAGCAAGAAAGTAAAATAGCTGAAACTTAAATTGCAAGAAATATAAATTGCATGAAAGTAAAGGGGACTGCACATTAGCCACCCTTCTTTGCTGATACCAACGTTGGGGCAAAAGTTAGGGGTCAAACTTTTGCTCCAACATTGGCCTCCCCTTGCATACTCATGGCGCCAACGTTAGCCAAAAAGTTAGAGGCTAACGTTGGCGCAAACTTTTGCTCTCCAGGGTGTGTTTTTCATGCGCCAACGTTAGCCAAGAAGTTAGGGGCTAACGTTGGTGCAAACTTTTGCTCTCCAGGGTGTTGATTTGTGATACCAAAAGTTAGCCAAAAAGTTTGAGGCTAACTTTTGCTCTAGCTTTTTGCCCAAAAGTTAGCCAAAAAGTTTGAGGCTAACTTTTGCTCCAGCTTTTTGCCCAAAAGTTTGCACAAAAGTTTGAGGCTAACTTTTGGTCCAGCTTTTTTCTCCCTGGTTCATTTTCAATTAATCCAAAAGTTTGAGCTAAAGTTTGAGGCAAACTTTTGCTCAAACTTTTTGTCCTCTCTTCCTCCTAGCCATTCCTTCTTGCTTCAACCTTTCTCCAAGCTTTCTTCACCTATCATTAATCAACCAAACACATCAAAGCTATGCTCAAAATCATGAGATATTCATTCTTTCATAATATGTGACAATTATAGCATAAAACCTCATGAAATAGCATGAATTCATACATGGTTGATTAAATCAAAGGAAACATGAAAATCTACCCAATTGGCTTGCTTATGGCTCAAGAAAGTGCATAATTC
>NC_029794.2:50379933-50475076 GCF_000816755.2 Arachis ipaensis
TCCAGGGTGTTGATTTGTGATGCCAAAAGTTTGCCAAAAAGTTTGAGGCAAACTTTTGCTCAAGCTTTTTGCCCAAAAGTTTGCACAAAAGTTTGAGGCTAACTTTTGGTCCAGCTTTTTTCTTCCTGGTTCATTTTCAATTAATCCAAAAGTTTGAGCTAAAGTTTGAGGCAAACTTTTGCTCAAACTTTTTGTCCTCTCTTCCTCCTAGCCATTCCTTCTTGCTTCAACCTTTCTCCAAGCTTCTTCACCTATCATTAATCAACCAAACACATCAAAGCTATGCTCAAAATCATGAGATATTCATTCTTTCATAATATGTGACAATTATAGCATAAAACCTCATGAAATTGCATTAATTCATACATGGTTGATTAAATCAAAGGAAACATGAAAATCTACCCAATTGGCTTGCTTATGGCTCAAGAAAGTGCATAAAACCTATTGAAAACAAATGAAAAAAGCATAGATTAACATGACATGGTGACATGTCATCACAGGGTCTGCCAAGGATGATGGATTCATCCATACACTTCCCAGTGTCTAGGACTATGAAATCAGTAGGGATGTAATGTTCTTCAACCTTTACCAAGACATCCTCTACAAGTCCATAAGCCTGTTTTCTTGAATTGTCTACCATCTCTAGTGAGATTCTTGCAGCTTGTACCTCAAGGATCCCTAGCTTCTCCATTACAGAGAGAGGCATAAGGTTTATACTTGACCCTAGGTCACACAGAGCTTTCTCAAAGGTCATGGTGCCTATGGTACAAGGTATTGAGAACTTTTCAGGATCCTGTCTCTTCAGAGGTAATTTCTGCCTAGTCAAGTCATCCAGTTCTTTGGTGAGCAAGGGGGGTTTATCCTCTCAAGTCTCATCACCAAATAACTTGGCATTTAGTTTCATGATTGCTCCAAGGTATTTAGCAACTTGCTCTTCAGTAACATCTTCATCCTCTTCTGAGGAAGAATACTCATCAGAGCTCATGAATGGCAAAAGTAAATTCAATGGAATCTCTATGGTCTCAGTGTGAGCCTCAGATTCCCATGGTTCCTCATTAGGGAACTCCTTGGAGGCCAGTGGACGTCCATTGAGGTCTTCCTCAGTGGAGTTCACTACCTCTCCCTCCTCTCCAGGTTTGGCCGTGTGGGTTATGTTAATGGCCTTGCACTCTTCTTTTGGATTCTCTTCTGTATTGCTTAGAAGAGTACTAGGAGGGAGTTCAGTAACTTTCTTGCTCATCTGACCCACTTGTGCCTCCAAATTTCTAATGGAGGACCTTGTTTCAGTCATGAAACATTAAGTGGTTTTAATTAGATCTGAGACTACAGTTGCTAAGTCAGAGTGGCTCTGCTTAGAATTCTCTGTTTGTTGCTGAGAAGATGATGGAAAAGGTTTGCCATTGCTAAACCTATTTCTTCCACCATTATTGTTGTTGAAGCCTTGTTGAGGCCTCTGTTGATCCTTCCATGAGAGGTTTGGATGATTTCTCCATGAAGGATTATAGGTGTTTCTATAGGATTCTCCCATGTAATTCACCTCTTCCATTGCTGGATTCTCAGGATCATAAGCTTCTTCTTCAGATGAAGCTCTTTGGTACTGCATGTTGCTGCTTGTATACCAGACAGACTCTGAGAACTCATATTGACTTGCTGAGTCAATATTTTGTTCTGAGCCAAGATGGCATTCAGAGTATCAATCTCAATAACTCCTTTCTTTTGATTTGTCCCATTATTCACAGGATTCTTTTCAGAAGTGTACATGAATTGGTTATTTGCAACCATTTAAATGAGTTCCTAAGCTTCTGCAGGCATCTTCTTCAGATGAAGAGATCCTCCATCAGAGCTGTCTAATGACATCTTGGACAGTTCAGATAGACCATCATAGAAAATACCTATGATGCTCTATTCGGAAAGCATGTCAGAAGGACACCTTCTGATCAATTGCTTGTATCTTTCCCAGGCTTCATAGAGGGATTCGCCTTCCTTCTGTCTAAAGGTTTGGACTTCTACTCTAAGCTTGCTCAATTTTTGAGGTGAAAAGAATTTTGCCAAGAAGGTATTGACTAGCTTTTTCCAAGAGTTCAGGCTTTCTTTGGGTTGTGAATCCAACCATGTTCTAGCTCTGTCTCTTACAGCAAAGAGAAAAAGCATAAGTCTATAAACCTCGAGATCAACCCCATTGGTCTTGACAGTGTCACAGATTTACAAGAATTTAGCTAAGAACTGATGAGGGTCTTCCAATGGAAGTCCATGAAACTTGCAATTCTGTTGCATTAGAGAAACTAATTGAGGCTTAAGCTCAAAGTTGTTTGCTCCAATGGCAGGGATTGAGATGCTTCTCCCATAGAAGTCGGGAGTAGGTACAATGAAGTCACCAAGCACCTTCCTAGCATTGTTTGCATTGTTGTTGTTTTCGGCTGCCATGTCTTCTTCTCGTTTGAAAAGTTCTGTTAGGTCCTCTATAGAGAGTTGTACTTTAGCTTCTTTTAGCTTTCTCTTCAAGGTCTTTTCATATTCAGGATCAGCTTCAACAAGAATGCCCTTGTCCTTGCTCCTGCTCATATGAAAAGAGAGGAGAAGAAAATATAGAATCCTCTATGTCACAGTATAGAGATTCCTTGAGGTGTCAGAGGTAAAGAAGAATAGAAGGAGAAGGTAGAAAAGAAAGAATTTGAACTTATCAAGAGGGATAGAATTCGAATTGTACATTGAGGTGGAGTGTTAGTCCATAAATAGAAGGAGGTGAGAAGAGGGGAAGAATTTTCGAAATTAAAGTAAAATAATTTTGAAATAATTAAAAGAAATTTTGAAAATTTGGTAAATGATTTTTGAAAATTAAGATTGGGAAAGAAATTAAGTGATTTTTGAAAAAGATTTTGAAATTAAAAATCAAAAAGATATGATTGAAAATTAATTTTGAAAACGATGTGATTGAAAAGATATGATTTGAAAAAAATTTGATTTTGAAAAATTATGAAAATTTGAAAAAGATTTGAATTAAAAACAAAATCTTCCCTCTAGTGTCCTCCTGGCATTAAACGCCCAGAATGGCATCCATTCTAGTGTTTAACGCCCAAAATGCTACCTTTTTGGGCGTTTAACGCACAGCCAGGTACCCTGGCTGGCATTTAAACGTCAGTTTTTCTTCTTCACTGGGCGTTTTGAACGCCCAACTTTTTCTGTGTAATTCCTCTGCTGCATGTTCTGAATCTTCAATTCTTTGTATTATTGACTTGAAAAGACACAATTTTGAAAAAAAAAAATTTCAAATTTTAATGATGAGAATCAATCAAAATGCAACTAATCATGGAAAACTAAGATTAAACAAACAATGCATGAAAGACACCAAACTTAGAAATTTTCATATTAGAGACACTAATAAATTGAAAATGCATATGAAAAACAACAAAACACACAAAACAAGAGAATTTAAAGATCAGAGCAAGGAAATCATCAAGAACAACTTGGAGATGAATGAAGAACATAATGCATATATTCGAAAAATGCAAGAAGAATAAAGACATGCAGGACACCAAACTTAAAATTAGACGCTAGACTCAAACAAGAAACATAAAAATGTTTTTGGTTTTTTGATTTTATAAAATTTTTTTGTAATTTTTTTTTTCGAAAATTAGGTGGAAAAAGAAAACAAGGACTTTAAAATACTTAATGAGAATTCCAAGAATCATGCAATGTTAGTCTAAAACTCCGGTCCAGGAATTAGACATGGCTTACTAGCCAGCCAAGCCTTCAATAAAAGCTTTGGTCCAAAACACTAGACATGGCCAATGGCCAGCTAAGCTTTAGCAGATCATTACTTTCAACAGCAAAATTGATAGAAATCAACAAGCTCTTGTGATGATAAGTTGAAACCTCGGTCCAAAAGTTTAGACATGGTTTCACAACCAGCCAGACTTCAACAAATCATCATGAAACTCTAGAATTCATTCTTAAAAACTCTGAAGAATAGAATAGAAATATTATTTTTTTTGTATTTTTTTGTATTTTTGAAAATTTTTTTCGAAAATAAAAAGTAAAAAGCTTAAACATAAAATAAAATTACCTAATCTAAGCAACAAGATGAACCGTCAGTTGTCCAAACTCGAACAATCCCCGGCAACGGCGCCAAAAACTTGGTGCACAAAATTGTGATCATCAATGGCACCAACAGCTTGGTACGCACAATTGTAATCTCAACTCTTTGTCACAACTCCGCACAACTAACCAGCAAGTGCACTGGGTCGTCCAAGTAATAAACCTTACGTGAGTAAGGGTCGATCCCACAGAGATTATTGGCTTGAAGCAAGCTATGGTCATCTTGTAAATCTTAGTCAGGCAGATTCAAGTGGTTATGGAAAATTGATAATTAAAAGATGAATAAAATATAAGATAGGATAGAGATACCTATGTAATTCATTGGTGAGAATTTCAGATAAGCGTATGAAGATGCTTTGTTCCTTCTGAACTTCTGCTTTCCTATTGCCTTCTTCCAATCATTCATACTCCTTTCCATGGCAAGCTTATGTTAGGTTTCACCGTTGTCAATGGCTACTTCCCGTTCTCTCAGTGATTATGGTCCAAATGTGCTGTCACCGCACGGCTAATCAGCTGTTGGTTCTCGATCATGTTGGAATAGGATCCATTGATCCTTTTGCGTCTGTCACTATGCCCAACACTCGCGAGTTTGAAGCTCGTCACAGTCATCCCTTCCCAGATCCTACTCGGAATACCACAGACAAGGTTTAGACTTTCCGGATCTCAGGAATGCTGCCAATTGATTCAAGCCTATACCACGAAGACTCTGATCTCATGGAATGGAAGGCTCGGTTGTCAGGCAAGGCAACCATGCGTCATGAACTAGGAGGCTAAGAGATACGCACTCAAGCTATTGCAAGTAGAACGGAAGTGGTTGTCAGGCACGTGTTCATAGGTGAGAATGATGATGAGTGTCACGGATCATCACATTCGTCAGGTTGAAGAACGAGTGTATATCTTAGAGAAGAAGTAGGCGTGAATTGAATAGAAAAACAATAGTACTTTGCATTAATTCATGAGGAACAGCAGAGCTCCACACCTTAATCTATGGTGTGTAGAAACTCCACCGTTGAAAATACAAAACTGATAATGGTGATCATTGGCTTCGGCCCCAGAGAGGGATCCAGAAGAACCAAGATCAATAGTATGATCAAGTGTGTAAAATACAATAGCAAAAGGTCCTATTTGTAGAAAACTAGTAACCTAGGATTTACAGAAATGAGTAAATGATGTAGAATCCACTTCCGGGCCCACTTGGTGTGTGCTTGGGATGAGCATTGAAGCTTTCACGTGTAGAGCCTTTTCTTGGAGTTAAACGCCAGCTTTTGTGCCAGTTTGGGCGTTTAACTCCAGCTTTTATGCCAGTTCTGGCATTTTGACGCCAGAATTTCTATGATGACTTGGAATGCCGGTTTGGGCCATCAAATTTCGAACAAAGTATAGACTATTATATATTGCTGGAAAGCTCAGGATGTCTACTTTCCAACGCAATTGAGAGCGCTCCAATTAGGCTTTTGTAGCTCCAGAAAATTCACTTCGAGTGTAGGGAGGTCAGAATCCAATAGCATCTACAATCCTTTTTCAGCCTCTGAATCAGATTTTTGCTCAGGTCCTTTAATTTCAGTCAGAAAATACCTGAAATCACAGAAAAATACACAAACTCATAGTAAAGTCCAGAAATGTGATTTTTATTTAAAAACTAATAAAAACATAATAAAAACTAACTAAAATATACTAAAAACATACTAAAAAAATGCCAAAAAGCGTATAAATTATCCGCTCATCAGCGCCACAACACACTCACACACATGCCCCACCACTGGCGCTCTCCTTAGCACTTGCATCAGCACTCACTAGGAAGCACCACAACACACACACACAACACAAACACACATGCACCACCACTGGCGCTCTCCCTAGCGCTTGCACCAGCGCTCACCAGGGAGTGCCACACAACACACACACACTCACATGCACATACAAGGGCAGCGCTCATTCCAGCGCTCATGCCAGCGCTCTCCCCAACGAGCGCCCCTCTCCCACACTCTTCACCACACCTTGACATGACTTGACCCCATCTCACAAGCATCAACCAAGGGCGCTCTCCACCTCAAGCTCACTCATGAGCGTCACCAACAAAGGCATCGCTGGGGACAATGGCTGCACTCACTTGGGTGCTCTCCTGGGCACTCACCCAAGAGCACCTTCGATACTGAACCAAGGAAATTTAGGGTTCTATGTGTACGCACAACACGGTATGTGTATGCACAAGAAGAAAATGGCTAACGCTCTCAAGTCACGCTCGTAAGGAAGCGTAGCACTCTCCTGGGAGGAGCAACGCCGCACTCAGCGCTCAATCCCAAGCTTACAAGCGAGCGTGTTCAATGAGTAACCCAAGAGGAAATTTGGACTTGTGCGTACGCACATCCCCTGGTGCGCACGCACACTAAGTGGTGCTCTCTTTTCACGCTCATCACCAAGCGTCAGATCCAAGCACCAAAATGGAAAGTCCAAAGGCCCAGATATAGAAGTGAAGACTTTAGGGAGAACACTATAAATAGAAGGAGTTTTCAACTCATTAGAGGGCTGGGAGACTTAGCTTTTACACACTTTACATTCTGCACTTTTACTTTTGCTTGTATTCAGTTTTAGTTTACTTTCATGCAATTTTAATTTCTTTCAATTGTTCTTAGAGTGATGATCAACTAAACCCCCACTCATTAGGAGAGGAGCTCTATTGTAATTCAAAATGAATTAATGAAATTCTTCTTCTTCTCAATCCGTTTGTTGTAGCTAAAGGAAAGCTTTTGTGCTTCAAAGATCTATTCACTACCGAGAGGGGGTTTGGATTTATTAGAATCTCTATGTGAGCCTTGAGATAGGGATCATAGAATTTAGTTTGAAGTTTCTCCCTCATAATCCTTTTGATCAATACATTCTTAGTTGGTATGTGACATATAACCTCTTTGAATTGAGGTCCTCAGGGTTGTGTGGCTCTTGGATTAGAAATTGAACCTCACCTCCTCTCATGAACAATTAGATCAAGAGATTGGCGATTGATTGTGTTAAGAGAAATTGAGTTGTCAATAGATTGGAATTCAATAAATTATAATCCGCCATAGATCTACTTCATATGATTGAGAAAGAAGTTGAGACCCATCGATTCATGAAGGATCAAACATCTCCGATCCCTAATGAATATCACCCATTGTTGTTCTTCATTTCAATTGCTTTGAATTCCTTATTTCCTTTGATTTCCAGCACCCAAAATCCCTTTTACATTTCATGCTGTTTACATTCTATTGCCATTTAAATTCATGCTTTTACTTTCTTGCCATTTAGGTTTCAATTTTTTAATTTCTTGTCATTTAAGTTTCCACTCTTTACTATTAGAGTATTTTTCCTTAAGCTCTTTATTATTCATCAATTTAGATTCAACATATTTACTTTCTTTGTTAATTATATTTTGATCATTCAATTACACAAAATCATCAAAAATTTGTTTGACTAGAGAAATCACTTAACTAAAATTGCTCAATCTATCAATCCCTGTGGGATTGACCTCACTCAGTGAGTTATTACATGACTACAACCTGGTATACTTGCTGGAGGAATTTATGTTGTGTAATTTCTACTCATCAAGTTTTAAGCGCCGTTGCCGGGGACTGATTTAGATTGACAATGATTAAGTTGGTGATACTCTAGATTAAGCACTTTTCTTTTGTTTTCTTTAAGCACACTAACTGTTTGACACTTTTTGTCATCTAACTCTAACAACACTCTAGCACTAGAATGTCCATTTTTCAATTTGTTTTGGTTTGTGTTTATGCCAGGAAGAAGAAAAGTAGGATCAACCTCCTTTGATTCTAAGCTAGAGAGAACCTTCTAGAGACTAAGGACAGAAGCTAGAGGGAAAAGGGTAGTTGGTGAAGAGGAGCCATCTGAAGAAGACTTAGACCAAGTCATGGAGGATGATATACACAATCATCATGAAGAGGTGGCCAACAACAATGCCCAACCTACCAGAAGGGTGTTGGCCTCTTACACTATCTCCAATCCCAGACACTATGGAAGCAGTAACCTCACTCCAAATGTTCATGCAAACAACTTTGAGTTAAAGCCTCAATTCATCACTTTGGTTCAGAACAACTGCTCCTATGGAGGAGGTCCTCTTGAAGACCCCAACCAACACTTGTTGGTTTTCCTGAGGATTGACTAATGGATCCTTGCTAGTAAAGAATTCACAAATAAGTTCTCGTTGCAAGTATAGTTTCTAAACTAACAATAATCCTTTCGTACAAAAACTTGTTTGTCACTAAAGCAAACCCAATTAAATTAAACCGATGTATTTAAACCTTGGATCGTCTCTCAAGGAATTGCAGGGAGGTGTATTTATTATTGGTTATGGAAGATTATCTTTTTGGGGTTTTTGAATAAGGAAAAAGAAAAATAAATTTCAAGAAAGTAAATTAATAATTAAGAAACTCTTAGCAAGGTATGAAAAATGGACGTCCTATCCTAGTTATCCTTATCAATTGTGATGAGAATTGTTCATTGCTCCCACTTAGTTAACCCTTACTAAATAAAGAAAAGTCAAGTGGACTAATCAACTTGATTCCTCAAGTCCTAGTCAACTCCTAAGGAAAGACTAGCTTTAGAGGGATCCAAATCAACTAGCAAATTCCAATTATCAACCAACAAAGGAATTTGATAACTCAAGTGTCTCTAATTAATCAATTCAAGCTAAGAATGTAAAAAGCTGAATTAAAATCATAAATATGAAATACCTCAAATTGCATTAAATAAGAAAATCAATTCTAACATGGAGTTCATAAACCAAATTGTCAACATAAAGTAATCAACAAGGAAAATAAATAAACTAGAAATCTAGAACAAATAAAAGTAGAAGAGAGATCAAATTAAAGGAACATTGAACCTGGAATTGAGAAGGAATGAACCTAAACTAAGAGAAATCCTAAATCCTAAAACCTAGAGAGAGGAGAGAGCCTCTCTCTCTAAAAACTACATCTAAAACCTAAATTGTGAGTAATGAATGAATATCTTGATTCCCTCATTCTCCAGCCTCTATTATGTGTTCCCGGGCTTGGAAATAGGCCGAGAAGGAGCCCAGAAATTGCCCCCAGCGCTTTCTGTAACTTTTTGCATGTGGCGTCTGTCATGCGTGTGCGTCATTTGGCGATTTTTCTTGTCCCGCGTACGTGTCAGTCACGCGTACGCATCGCTCGTGTTCTGCGCTAGGGACGCGTCCGCGTCGTCCATGCGTGCGCGTCACTGTCAGTTTCTAAAAACTTAATTTTCTCGCGTTCCTTTCACTTTTGCATGCTTCATCTCCATCCTCTAGGTCATTCCTGCCCTATAAAGCCTGAAAACACTGAACATACGGATCACGGCATCGAATGGTATAAAGAAGGATTAAAATACATAAATTAAAGGCTTAGGAAGCAAGTTTTCAACCATGAGACAAAACTAGGAAGGAATTGTAAAACCATGCAAATTATATGAATAAGTGAGCAAAGACTTAATAAAAACCACTCAAATGAGCATAAGATAAATCATAAAATAGTGGTTTATCAACCTCCCCACACTTAAACATTAGCATGTCCTCATGCTAAATTCAAGAGAAACTGAAAAAGAGTGAAGGCAGAATGGTAGAATCTATGCAATTGCAATATTTTTAAATGCAAGCTACCTATATGAATCATGCAATTCTAATTACTATCCACCTATATATATATAAAGCTTACATGTGGTTAGATTGAGTCAAATTTTCAAGGAATCATTTATGCACAAGCAAGGGCTAAATCATATTAAAACACATTCACAGTTGAGTTGAGTTAATCAAAAGAGTTCACAAACTTGTAAGACAAGCAATGATCAAACATGGACATATGGAAGTGAGCTATTGAACCCTCACTGGATTTGTATATGCACTCTAATCACTCAGTGTTTGGGGTTAATCACTCTACACTTCTCTAGTCATGCTTTCTAAGACTTTGTTCTTCATCTAACTAATCAACAACTATTTAATGTACAAATGCAAACATCATGAGGTCTTTTCAAGGTTGTAATGGGGTTAAGGCAAAGGTGAGAATATATGTATGGCCAAGTGAGCTATAAATTGAATCCTTGATTAGTCTAAGATCTCACCTAACATACACATACTCTATACAACTCTAAAATTATGCCTAGCCACCCAAATTTCTCATTTTTGTATCACATACTCATGCATCAAATTATCTTTATTTTCATCACATGTGCATTGATCTTTTACTAAACTCATTATTGGGGTAATTTTGTCCCCTAAGCTTATTTATTTAATTATAGGATTTTTTTTCGAAAATAAACATAACATATCAATGCAGATGGTATTTTAATTATTTTGGTCTCACATGAGCATGCACCAAAATTCCAAGTACTTTGTCAATTTAACACTTTCCTATCAACCCAAGTTCCCACGGTTCCCCACACTTAATTGATACACAATCTCTATCTTAAGCTAACCAAAGATTCAATTGGGATATTTGATTTGTTTTTCTGCTTAAGGTTAGTGATGTGGTAAAATACAAAACAAATGGGGATTAAAAGGCTCAAGGTGGCTAACAAAGGTAATTGAAGGAGTAGGCTATTTGGGATAAATGAGTTAATAACAAATGATGGCCTCAATCATATGCAAGCATGTAAATACATTAAATAGTGGACATATAGAATGGAACAAAGTAAAGTCTGCAATCATAGTGAAGAAACACACAGGAATAAAATATTATGGCTAAATAATGTAACCATGCTATTAAGCTCAAAAACTCACGGGTTGTGTGTTCTTTTGCTCAAAAACCATATATCAGTTATGTATATCATGCAAGTAATGATAAAGAGCTTCAACTCAAATCAATGTGAATCTTTAAATGGCTTTTCTAAAAATAAATATATTCCTTGAAAATGTCATCAATTGACCAACATTTATTGTTATATATATGTATATACTAAGTGGATTATTGTGATTATGAAAATCTAAAAATTTCTAGTTTACTCTCTGTTTTCAATTAAACCAAATTCTCATATGCTAAAAAGGGTAAACTAAACTTAATAATCAATATTTTTCTATATCACAACTAATAAACTAAGAGTGCAAATCAAGCTAAATATCTAAGATATATACAGCCCAAAGTGCAAAATGTAATAAAGTAGAAATAAACAGAAATACAGTAAAGGAAAATGTGCAAGCACTGAAAGGTAAGATAAAGTAAAATAAAATAAAAATACAGAAAATAAAACAAAATAGGATGAAAAGGTCTAAAATGGTTCACCAAAATAAGATCCGCCAGAGATGGCGACCTCTCCACACTTATATCATAGCACCGTCCTCGATGCTCAGTCAAGCTGGGTGTGAAGGGTCGTCACCTCCTGAAGGGTGTGCTGCTGCTGGCTCTGTGGGCTCTGGCAGTGTAGGAGCCTGTGGCTCTACCTGTATAGGGGCCTGTGGCTCTGCCTGTTATGTCTGCTGAGGCTCCTCCTGCTACGCTGCCTCTACCTATTCCTCCTCCTCCTGCTCATCTGCCTCCTCCTTAGATGGCTCCGATGGTGTGTCAGGCTCGGAGGGGATGTCAGTGTGTCCCGACCTGATCATCAGCTTCAGATGCTGGTAACGTCGCTTACTGCGATGCTCAGACCACTTATAACACCGCTGGTTATGGTGCTCGATCTAATACAGGCGCTCAAAGAGTCGGTGCACTAGGTGATAGATGGGCTGGGAAGCGGGTGAGGGTGCTGTGGGTGTGGGTGGTGCAGTAGAGGATGTGGCTGCGTCAGCGGAGGCAGTAAGAGAAGGAGGTCTGTGGCCCAGAGCTTCGAACCTATTTCCGTGTGGGATGATCTTTCTGCAGTCGGCAGCTGGTGGCCTTGATAAACCACTATTTTATGGTTTATCTTGTACTCAATTGAGTGGTTTTTATTAACTCTTTACCCACTTATTCATATTATTTGCATGGTTTTATATTTCCTTCCTAATTATGTGTTTAGATTGAAAACATGCTTCTTTGATCTTATATTTGCTTATTATTAATCCTCTCTTATTACCATTAGATACCTTGATATGTGTGTTAAGTGTTTTCAGATATAATAAGGCAGGAATGGCTTGGAGGATGGGAAGAAAGCATGCAAAAGTGGAAGGAATGTAAGAAGTTGGAGAAATTGCTAAGCTGTCCAGCCTGACCTCTCTGCACTCAAATGGCTATAACTTTAGCTACAGAGGTCCAAACGACGCGGTTCTAGTTGCGTTGGAAAGCTAACGTTCGGGGCTTCGATTTGATATATAATATGTTGTAGTTCCTCTGACGCTAGACGACGCCACCGCGTGATCCATGCGGCCGCGTTGCAATGACGGAAATCCAGCGTGGCAAAATTCGAACCCAGCGAATTCTGGACTGTTTTTGACCCAGTTTGCGGCCCAGAAAACACAGATTAGAGGCTATAAAGTGGAAGAATGTATCCATTTATGGGAGGCATTCATATTCACAATTTTAGGAGTAGATGTAGTTTTTAGAGAGAGAGGTTCTCTCCTCTCTCTTAGGATTAGGATTTAGGACTTCTCTTAGTTTAGAGTGACTCTCAAATCCCAGGTTCAATGTTCCTTTAATTTATGTTTCTCTTTTATTTTGATACTTTTATTTTCATTTGATTTATGTGGCCCAATTGGCTTATGAACTTTTCATGATTAAGATTTGAATGTTCTATTCATTATAATTCGAGGTATTTCAGATTTAAGATTGCTTTGCTTTATTTATAAGTGCTTTCAATTTAACTTACACATTTTCTTCCTTTTGACTTTGGTTAAATAATTGGTAACTCTTGAGTTATCAAACTCATTGTTGATTGAGAATTGAAATTCTTCAAGAATTAATTCATCCACTTAACTTACCTTCATAGTTAGAGGTTAATAAAGTGGGAGAAAAATTCAATTCTCATTACAATTGATAAGGATAACTGGGATAGGACCTCCAGTCTTCATACCTTGCCAAAAACTTATTTTACAGTTATTTATTTATTTTACTTGTCATTTAAATATATCTGTGCACATTGCCCAAACTCCAAATTTCTCAAAACCCCCCAATTTACAATCTTCATAACCAATGATAAGAACATACCTCCCTGCAATTCCTTGAGAAGACGACCCGAGGTTTAAATACTCGGTTATCAATTTTAAAAGGGGTTTGTTACTTGTGACAACCAAAACGTTTGTACGAAAGGATTTCTGTCGGTTTAGAGACTATATCTACAATGCGACCGTTTTTATGACATTCTTTACTGGCAAAAATCTTAACGTCAAAATGGCGCCGTTGCCGGGGAATTGCAAACATGTGCCTTATTATTGGTTATTGTAAATATTTGCTTTTTGATTTGTTTTTATTTTTATTTTTTATTAAATTAAGAGGTTATTGATTTTTATTTTAAATTTTTTTTATCTTATCTTATCTTATTTCAAAAGTCAAATTTCAAAATTCAAATATAAAAAAAAAATTTAAAAAAAAAATTTCAAATTTAAAAAAAAAATCTTCAAATTTCAAATTTCAAAAATTTAAAAATTCAAATTTTAAAATTTAATTTTCAAATTCAAAATTTAAATAACCTTTTAATTTAGATTTATTTTTATTTTTGTTTTTAATTTTTTATTTGCTACTATGAACTCTCCACCATACTCACAAGCCTCTTTCCGCCATTCACCTCCATATGACCCTAACCCTCAACCACCATACCAACCACCTTATGAGCCATATGAACCATATATAGAACCACCCCAATTCCAACCCAATTACTCACAAGAAGCACCACTTCAATATTCACCATCTCCATATCCATCAATCCAAGAGCACTATGATCCTATTTATGAAAGCTGAGTGAATCAAGAGGCAAAGGATCGTCTCAAGAAAACAATGGATCGATTTCAGGCAACCACTCAACAACTGGGGCAAGCATTAATTCAATGGGCTTCTAGGCGCTTAAATACACAAGGATCAGCCACAGCTCCATGTGGACAGTCTAGTGAAGAGCGTAGCATAAAGGAGATACCAGAAACCCCAGTGGACAAGACAGAGAATGAATTCGTACTAGAACAAGTAGAAGATGTTGTCATTGTTCAAGAAGAAGAAGAAGTGGTTGAAGACTTAGGAGATGCAGAACCTCCATGGGAAAGTCCAGTCATAGAACCCCCTTCCAAGACGTTTGAAATTGATGCTAAGGAGGGTGTACAACCTCCAAAGCATATCATAGTTGAAGACTTGGAAGAGGTTGATCAAGAGATGGAGATTCAAGAAGAAGAAGCACAACCTCCCATGCCCTTGGAAAGCAATGAAGAGGAGATTGAATTGAAAGAGAGCTACCAAGAGGAAGAGGTTGCAGAAGCTTGCAAAGAGGTGGTAATTATCAGAGAAGAGCACAAGGGAGTGGAGCTTGCAATTTCATTAAAAATACCTCCCCCTATGTTGCCATCATCCTTCACAACATTCAAGTGGGTGAAATTCATATCCCTTAGCTTTCTAATTCCACTTGAATATGGGCTACTGGAGACGGATGGTCAACTTAGAGCTCTTTGTGGCATTAAGAGTAAGAGGAAGATGGTCAGTGGTAAGAATTGTCCTGCAAGGTTCATTATGGTTGGAAGCTTTAAGTTTAAATGCAAAGGTTGGTATAAAGCTCAATTGAATGGGTCTAGGAAGTTGTTTGGACACTTCAGTGAGAATTCAGATTGCTTGCCACTCAGATGGAATCATGATGATCAACAAACAATTGGGTGTAAAAGCAAGATTTGGGATCCTGGAATCTGCTATGACATTTGTCACCCCGGGAGCCTAAGAATCGGTTTGAAGCTTCTTAAGGGCTTTACATGCTTAGTTTGGGACCCCGGAGGTTACTGGAAGTACAAACACTGGTGGAGATTCCTGGATGAGTTCAAGCATAAGCCACCATAACAGGAAGCTCACTAAATGTCCAACTTAAGGACTCTAACTAAAAGTGCTAGGTGGGAGACAACCCACCATGGTATGATCGTCCTTTTTTATTTTTATTTAGTTTTATTTATTTTTTAATTTTATTTTATTTTGTTATATTGAACCTGGAGTTTTGCATCACATTCATATTAACACTGCATTCTGTATTTTTCAGACTTAAAAAAAACAAAAAAAAATGCCACGCGACGCGACCGGATCAGCGACGCGTCCGCGTCGCAAGGAGAGAAGAGAAAATAAAAACGAACAGAGAGTCACGCTGGAGCAAGGCTGGAGGCGTGCCAGTGGCACAATTCGTCCCACGCGACTGCATCGCTGACGCGTCCGCGTCGCAGGGGAATACTGGCCTCCCACGCGATCGCGTGCCCCACGCGGCCGCGTGACCTGGATTTCGACGTCAAAGGGTGCATGGCCGAAATTAGAGCTGGAGTTGGCCTGGAATCGTGCTGAAAGCCCAAGTCTCACCACGCGAACGCATGCCCCACGCGTCCGCGTCACATCCCATGATGGCCACTCACGCGATCGTGTCCCCCACGCGACCACGTCACCCTGGATTTTGGCAATACTGAGTTTTGAACAGAGAGTTGTGCGACCGCGAGGCTGCACTCGTGCCACTAGCACAAATCAAGTCACACGATCATGTGCCCCACGCGTCCGCATCACCCGACCTTATCGCGCACCACGCGACCGCGTCACCCACGCGACCGCGTCGCCATCGTCGCACAGATTATCCAGATCAGCCAAATTTCTTATCTTTTCTTCTCTAATCCTTATTTTTCTTATCTTTTCTTATTTCTTTCTTCTTCCTTTCTTATCTTCTTTCCCTTCTCATTTCTCTTATTTTTCTTTTTATTTTATTTTAGTTTATTTACATACTTTCATTCATATTCATTGGTGTTAGAAATTTTTTTTTTACTTGTGGATTATTAGAGGAATTATTTGACAATTATATATATTTATTTTTAAAGGGTTGCTTGCATGTTCAATTTATTATTTTCATTAGATTATTTAACATGCATGCTATGTGTTTGTGAAAACGCCCGTATGGCATTGTGCACTGCTTTTTAGTATCTTTTATCCTACTACTCTGAATGCTTGCTTTTCATAAAGTCCCTTTACTATTGTATTAATTGAAATTAATTGTCAATACAAATGTGATGGTTTGTTACAAAGTATTGCTTGGTCTATGCTACTCATGCCCTTTGCCGGCATGCCAATAAACACCTTGCATTCACTTGTCTATACATGCACTAGCTATTTCCCATTGTTGGCTTTTCACATGTACTCGCGAGCATGTGATAATGTCAGTTATATCTTAATGTGCATCCATCACCACCTTTTCCGTTATCTTCCTTGCTATATATATCTCTTTGAATTTAATTTACTTTCTCTTCCCTTTTTCAGGATGGCCACCAAGAAAGGAAAAGAGAAAGCCATTCCCAAATCAACAGCAAGAAAAGGAACAAAAAGAGCCCCAGCTGAGGAACCACAACCCCCATCCACTTGCACATCTTAGCATGCACCGAGGACGGTGCAATCTTTAAGTGTGGGGAGGTCGATACCGATCTCCATGGGTTAGTACTTTCTTGTCGCAACACCAATGTTTAAATTTTCTTTGTAGTTAGTTGTTGCATTTGCATGTTTGTTTGATTTTTGTGCATATTTTACCACTTGGTTAAAGTAATAAAATTCTTTTAAGACCCTATCTTTGAAAAAAAAAATTTCACTAATTTAAATTGAAAAAATTTTTATGTTAAAACTTGTTTGAAGTTGTATTTGGAACATGGTTTTTGAGCCAAAGAACACACAACCTGTGAGACTTTGAGCTTATTTACATGGTTACATTATTTAACCATAAATATTTTATTCCTGTGTGTTTCCCCTCTCTATGATTGTAATCTATATTTTGTTCCAACCTATATGTCCATTATTTAGTGTATTTACATGCTTGCATATGATTGAGGCCATTATTTGATTTTAGCTCACTTATCCCAAATAAGCCTACCCTTTAAATCACCCTTGTCAGCCACTTTGAGCCTTTTAGTCCCCATTTATTCTATATTTTACCACATCACTAGCCTTAAAGCAGAAAAACAAATTAATTATCCCAGTTGAATATTTGGTTAGCTTAAGATAGTGTGTTAATTAAGTGTGGGGAAACTGTGGGAACATGGGTTAATAAGGGAATGTATCATGTTTCTAATTTATTTGAATATTGGAAATTTGGAAACCTACTCATGAAAAATAAAAATAGAAAAATAATGAAAAATCCATGTGCATTGATAAGTTATGTTTGCTTTTATGATTTAAAAAAAAAGAAAAAAAAAAGAAAGAGAAAAAGAAAAAGAAAAAGAAAATATTCAATAAATAAGCAAATAAATAAGGGGATAAAATTACCCCAATGTTAAGTTAATAAAAGATCAATGCACATGTGATAAAAATTAAAGAAAATTTGGTACATGAGTATGGGAATTATACAAAGTGGGAATTATGGGTAGCTAGGCATGAATTTAAAAGTATATAGAGTATATGTATATTAGGTAAGAGCTCAGGTTAATTGAAGATTCATATTATAGCTCACTTGGCCATACATATATCCTTACCTTTACCTCAGCCCCATTACAACCATGAAAAGACCTCATGATGTTTGCATTAGTATATTAAATATTTGTTGATTGGTTAGATGAAGAACAAGGTTTAGAAAGCATGACTAGAGAAGAGTAGAGTGATAACTCTATACACTTAAGAGATTAGAGTGAAATACACTACCAGTAAGGGTTCAGTGCTTAATTCTATGTTCCCTGCTTTCATAAGCTATCTTCTTACAAGTTTACTTGTCTTTAACTGTATAATTTGAATTAGTGAAATCCGATTTATATTTGTCTTGAAGAGCTTATTTACTTTTTAACCAAGTAAGTAAAAGCATTTAGCATGTAGTTGCATTCATAGGTTGCATTTCATACATTCTACCATTCCTCTTCATTTCTTTATAGCTTCTCTTGAGCTTAGCATGAGGACATGCTAATGTTTAAGTGTGGGGAGGTTGATAACCCACTATTTTATGGTTTATCTTGTACTCAATTGAGTGGTTTTTATTAACTCTTTACCCACTTATTCATATTATTTGCATGGTTTTATATTTCCTTCCTAATTATGTGTTTAGATTGAAAACATGCTTCTTGGATCTTATATTTGCTTATTATTAATCCTCTCTTATTACCATTAGATGCCTTGATATGTGTGTTAAGTGTTTTCAGATATTATAAGGTAGGAATGGCTTGGAGGATGGGAAGAAAGCATGCAAAAGTGGAAGGAATGCAAGAAGTTGGAGAAATTGCTAAGCTGTCCAGCCTGACCTCTCTGCACTCAAACGGCTATAACTTTAGCTACAAAGGTCCAAACGACGCGGTTCCAGTTGCATTGGAAAGCTAACATCCGGGGCTTCGATTTGATATATAATATGCTATAGTTCCCATGAAGCTAGGTGATGCGACCGCGTGATCCATGCGGCTGCGTCGCAATGACGGAAATCTAGCGTGGCAAAATTCGAACCCAGCGAATTCTGGACTGTTTTTGACCCAGTTTGCGGCTCAGAAAACACAGATTAGAGGTTATAAAGTGGGGGAATATATCCATTCATGGGAGGCATTCATATTCACAATTTTAGGAGTAGATGTAGTTTTTAGAGAGAGAGGTTCTCTCCTCTCTCTTAGGATTAGGATTTAGGACTTCTCTTAGTTTAGAATGACTCTCAAATCCCAGGTTCAATGTTCCTTTAATTTATGTTTCTCTTTTATTTTGATACTTTTATTTTCATTTGATTTATGTTGCCCAATTGGCTTATGAGCTTTTCATGATTAAGATTTGAATGTTCTATTTATTATAATTCGAGGTATTTCAGATTTAAGATTGCTTTGCTTTATTTATAAGTGCTTTCAATTTAACTTACACATTTTCTTCCTTTTGGCTTTGGTTAAATAATTGGTAACTCTTGAGTTATCAAAATCATTGTTAATTGAGAATTGAAATTCTTCAAGAATTAATTCATCCACTTAACTTACCTTCATAGTTAGAGGTTAATAAAGTGGGAGAAAAATTCAATTCTCATTACAATTGATAAGGATAACTGGGATAGGACCTCCAGTCTTCATATCTTGCCAAAAACTTATTTTACAGTTATTTATTTATTTTACTTGTCATTTAAATATATCTGTGCATATTGCCCAAACTCTAAATTTCTCAAAACCCCCCAATTTACAATCTTCATAACCAATAATAAGAACATACCTCCCTGCAATTCCTTGAGAAGACGACCCGAGGTTTAAATACTCGGTTATCAATTTTAAAAGGGGTTTGTTACTTGTGACAACCAAAACGTTTGTACGAAGGGATTTCTGTCGGTTTAGAGACTATATCTACAACGCGACCGTTTATATGACATTCTTTACTGGCAAAAATCCTAACATCAGGCCTCTCATCCTCAAGCTCCCAGGGTACCTCAGATCGGTGGCCCATCTGGGTAATCAGATAGGGGAATGACAGAGTGCCTCGAACATGAACCCTAGCCATGTACTACCAAATGAATTGTGGAAGGTACAGGCCCTTCGGGTTTACCGTCGACTTACGCATAACCCAGGGATCAGCAGGATCAATGGCAATGGTGCGCTTCACTGCCTCCCAATCAAAGCTCATAAACCTCATGGATTCCTCAGCCTGCTGATAACCATCTCGCTCATCTGATTTAGGCTGGAAATGGAGAATATCTTCAATGGCCTCCTCAGTAACTAAAATCTATTTCACTCTTAGCTGTACTGCATCCAGGGTCGTCTTGTAATAGTTGTAGTAGAATTCCCGGACCCAGGATACATTAACCTCAGTCAAGTTCCTCTCTAGAAAGAACCAGCCTCTCTGTTTGATTTACTCTGTAGTGTACTGTTGTAATTCAGCAAGAATTCTGAGGGTCCTTTCCAAGTATAGGTGCCTCTTATCCGCAAAGACCGAATATTTCAGTTCACAGTAGCGATTTACAAACTTGATTGGATCTGTCGCAGGCACTAGTTGATCTTCTTTTTCCTGCAGAGTGAAGTTCTTCTCACACCAGGAATCATCATGCAGAATATCTGTCAGAGCGACAGATGACTGTCCTCTTTTCCTTTTACCCGTGCTGGCTTTAGCTTTGCCTTTCTCTGTTGGATCAGACATCCTGAAAAACAGAGTTTCTGATGACAAGTCATCTTAGTCTAGTTTCACTAGTATTTTTCTTTTGTTTTCAATTGTTTTTATGCACTTTCTTGAGCCATAAGTAAGCCAATTGGGTAGAATTTCATATTTCCTTTGATTCAATCAACCATGGATGAATTAATGCAATTTCATGCGATTTTGTGCTATAATTGTCATATATTATGAAAGAATAACAAACTCATGATTTTGAGCATAGCTTTGATGTATTTGATTGATTGATGATAGGTGAAAAGAGCTTTGAAGAAGGTTGAAGAAAGAAGGAATGGCTAGGAGCAAGAGAGAACAAAAAGCTTGAGCCAAAGTTTGCCTCAAACTTTAGCTCAAACTTTTGGAAGAGTTGAAAACACCCTGGAGGAAAAAAGCTTGAGCCAACCTTTAGCTCAAACTTTTGGAAGAGTTGAAAACACCCTGGAGGAAAAAGCTTGAGCCAATGTTTGCCTCAAACTTTTTGGCAAACATTGGCATCACAAAACCAACACCCTGGAGGAGAAAAGCTTGCGCCAACGTTTGCCTCAAGCTTTTTGGCAAACGTTGGCGCCACACTTGCACACCCTGGAGGAAAAAAGCTTGCGCCAACGTTTGCCTCAAGCTTTTTGGCAAACGTTGGCGCCACACATGTACACAAGGGGATCCACGTTTGGCTAAAAGTTTGACCTCAAACTTTAGCTCAAACGTGGATATCAGCAAAAGGAGGGCAGCTGGTATAAAAAGCTTGAGCCAAAGTTTGCCTCAAACTTTGACTCAAGCTTTTGTGATTCTTGGCCCGGTTCACAATGGGTTTCTCTCCAAGTCCAAGAGCAATCAACAGAGGCTTTTACCAACCCAATTCCATCAAGAGCAAAGGCCCAATTCAAGGCTTGAAGATCATTTGAAGAAAGTGTATAAATAGCTTAGGATTTAAGTTTTAAAGGAGCTTTTCTTTGGAGAGAATTTTGGGAACACTTACAGAGAGCTCACCTTTACATTTTTGAATTGTTGCTTTAGAATTGTAGAGAATTGGGAAGGAGAATTGATCTCTCTTCTTCCTTGTTCTTGCTCAGCACTCTTTACTTTTCTTGTTTTGGATCTTGGGTGGAGAATTGAAGAAATTCTGTTTCAATCTCACCTTGAGATCTTGTTTAAATCTCTGCACAATTGAATTTCCATTTCTGTTAATTGCTTCTTCTTCTACTCATTCTGCAACTTACTTTTCTTTATTTCCGATTGCATCGTTCTTGTTGGATCTAGGAAGGCAATGAGATCTAGACTCAGCTATCTAGTCTCTTGAGTCCTGAGATCTACAGTTTTCAATTTCAATTTCCTTATTTTGTCGCTACACCAAGCTTTTTCTCAATTCCGTTTTAGATCCGGTTTAATTCAAGTCATCTTCTACTTTTCTGTTTATTGCATTTTACTTTTCCTTGTTTGATTTCTGCAAATCCCATTCCCAATTCCCTTTACAATTCAAGCCATTTACATTTCTTGCACTTTAAGATTCTGCAATTTACATTTCTTGCAATCTAAGTTTCTGCAATTTATATTACTTGCACTTTAAGATTCAGCCTCTTTAATTTCTCTGCACTTTAAATTCTTGCCAATTGTCCCTCTCCCTTTTAATTTCATGCAATTTAGCTTCTGTCAAACATAAACCACTCAAATCAACTCTTGATTTGCTTGACTAAGTCAACCACTAAACTAAAATTGCTCAATCCTTCAATCCCTGTGGGATCGACCTCACTCCCGTGAGTTTTATTACTTGATGCGACCCGGTGCACTTGCCGGTGAGTTTTGTGTGTTTGGAATTCATTTTCCGAAAATACACATCAGTTTCTAGGATATAATTTATCAAACCAAAGCAGAAAAATAGGAAGGCAAATAGTAAGCAAGCAATTCAAGCAGTAGAAGGGCAAAAGAGGAATAAAAGCCAAAGCATGAAGTGAGTCAAAAAGATATAGAATGTTGGACTGTATGCAAGGTAAAATTCAAGGAATTCAATTAGAAATCACAATCCAAAACTATTAAATAAAATGCAGAATGCTTGTTTATGAAGAAACAACAATAGACATGCCATGAAAGGGGTTGAAAGGGGTTAGTGTAAACTAAGAGATAAGTTAAGAAGTCGAGGAAGTCAAGAGGTAAAAAGGGAAGTTAAAATTAGTGGCATGGTACTGTAGTTCCTAGCAAACAGAAGTTCACAAGATTGAAGGACAAGCAACTCACATTCAAGCAGATAATGCAGAGTATTGATGATAAATCAGGTAAAGAAAGCACAAAGAGAAGTAAAATCATCAACAATGCAATGCAATGAAGAAGGGAACCAAATGGAATGGAAATGCGAGCCTAGTATCTCATGAAATGGCTTTGGTGTAAACCAAGTAAATTGCATTGTCAAAAGTGCCAAAGTCAAATCATGAGTGAAAGTTAAGTGAAACAGTTTTTTTTTTTTCAGAAAAAAATTGGGCAGCATTTCGGCAGTAAAAAGGGATGTTCCTGGAAAATCAAACAGTAGAATAATGCAAGCAGTAGCACTTTCAAACAGGATTAGCAGCTGATATGAATCTTAGAACAAGTTATACCAAACTAGAAAGTAAAATGGCATTGAGTAGTATTATCAATCAAGATAGACTCAAGGCAGAATATCAACCAGAATAGCAGCATTAGACTAAGGTAAGCAACAATCAAGCATGATTGAGTTGAAAGATTCAAGTGCGGGATTGAAATGGAAATTGAAATGGAGCACTTGATGAAGCAAATCAAATTGCAGAAAAACAGCAACAAGAATCATGCAATAAGCCAGCATTGTCAATTAGCACATGAATATAGATATAAGGCAACAGCATGAAGAACAAGGTAACTCATGTGACTTAGACATTAGAAAACAGAAGAAAGTAGCAGGCTAGGCCTAAACTCAGTTTAGCAGTTTGGATTTCTTATGAAAGCAGTAGCCATGACAAGCATTAAAATCATATGTAAATTCAGAAGAATGTAGCAATTGAGCCAATACAAAACAGCAATAGGCAGGTAGATGCAATTAACCTAGCTTCATCAAATTCAGAACGCAAGCGATAGCAAGAGATATGTATTTAAGGAAGTAAATTCACTGAATTAATAATGAAGACCAACTTGCAATAAGAATTGAATAGCAATACTAACTCAGATTTGACTTTTTCTAAAATCAGACATGAACAATCCAATTATCAAGTAATCAAATCGACTCAGATAGGATCAAATTTAGATAATACGCAGCAGCTACAAGAAACCAGTGTCAAAGGAAAACAATGAACATGAACATAGCATCAATAACAACTCAGCACAGGGCACAGCATATCGAACTAATTCAAACAGCAAGGCCAATGGGAAAATCAAATAATTCAATCAGTAGGAACGGAGCACTTATCAGACCTAAATCCTCTAACCACAACCTAGCTACCTAACCACCTAGAATCCACTACGAAACACGCATATCTAACTAACCTAAATTGAACAGAATGTAAATGATGCTAACTGACTAACTTGAATAGAAAAGGAATTGTGGGGCAGGGAAGAAAGCAGCGAAACCTGGGTAGGTGGTGATGGAGTTGGAAACGTAGAGAGAGAGGGAATGGTACGGCAGTGCTGGTGGTGGTGGCACGGCGGCTCTGGTTTTACCCGCGGTGGCTTGGGGTGGTGGGAAGGTGAGAGCGGGAATAGGAGAAAGAGGAGGAGAAGAAAGGGGAATAGAGAGAGTGGTCGAACGGTGGCGGTCAGGGGTCGGCGACGGTGGCGGCGGGGGGGGGGGTGGGTGTGGGTTGTGATGGTTCGTAGGTGGTGGTGTTGGTTGGTGAGTCGTGGTTATGGAGGGGAAGAGAGAGAAGGTGACATTGAGGGGTAAGGGGGAGGAAGGGAGGAAGAGGGGGTGGCGGTGTCGGCGGCGGTCTGGGCACTGCGACAGAGGTTTGGTGGTGGGAGGTGGTTGCTGCGATGGAGGGTGGAGGGAGGAGAAGGGAGAACGTTGAGAGAGGGGAGAGGAAAGCACGCAAGGGTGGCCAGGGTTCTCGCGTCAAGGGTTATCAAATTTTAAATCCACGCGTACGCGTGAGCGTGGTTGAGGCAAAAATCCAACGACGCGTACGCGTCATGGACGCGAATGCATGAAACAGGATAAATGAAGATGACGTGTACGCGTGAGGCATGTATACGCATCGAGCAGAATTATGCTAAATACACGAGTCCAGCGTCATTTTGGCACAACTCTCTGTTTTATTTGAGGGGGCAAAAATTTGCATGCAAGGCGTGCACGTCGTGCACGCCCACGCATGGTGTGCTAAAATGAAAGTGACGCGTACACGTCATGGACGCGAACATGTGGGCCAATTTGTGCCTATCGCACACCAGCTGCACGATTCCAGCCCAACTTTCTGGTCGTTGGATGGAGACGTCGATTTGGGATCGACACCCACGCGTGGCCTACGCGCACGCATGGTGTTTTTTTTTTTATGCAGTATGCAGAATGTAAAATGGAGATGTTGATGCAGATGTTATGAATGACACTAGGGAAAATAGAATAAAATAAAACTAAGAATAAAACAAAACAAAATAAAACTAAGATTGAAAAAGAATGATCATACCATGGTGGGTTGTCTCCCACCTAGCACTTTTAGTTAAATTCCTTAAGTTGGACATTTGGTGAGCTCCTTGTCATGGTGGCTTATGCTTGAACTCATCCAGAAATCTCCACCAACGTTTGCAATTCCAGTGGCCTCCGGGATCCCAAACTAGGCACAAAAAACCTTCGAGCAAGTTAAAGCAGGTAATTAGGCTCCAGGAGTGTTGATTATCAGAATGAATTCCAAGATCCCAAACCTTGCTTTTTGTACCCGTCTTTGTTTTGATCTATATTGTTCCAACCGGGAGGTACGCAATCTGAATTTTCACTGAGATACCCAAACATCTTCCGAAACCCATTCAATCGAGCTCTATACCAATCCTTGCACCTCAATTTGGAGCGTGGAACCATATTAAACCTTGCATGCTAACTCCTATTACTAATCATCTCCCTCTTACTCTTAAAGTCACAAAGAGCTCTAAGCTGGCCATCGGTTTCAAGCAAACCATATTCAAGTGGGAAGGTAAAGATAAAGGCTAAGGATTTTACCCACTTGAAGTTTGTATTGGTGGTAATGGCCTTGGGAGAGGTGTTTCCAGTGGTATTGTGAGCTCCACTCCCTTGTACTCTTCTATGAATTCTGCCACCTCCTTGCAAACCTCTTCAACTACAATCGCGTTTTGATCAAAGTCTTCTACTTCTTCCCCGTCACTCAAGTCATAAGTTGGAGGTTGAGAAAAATCTACCTCCACATCATCTTCATATTCACTTGGGGAAAATTCTTCAAGCTCAAGGAGTTCAATTGTGGATGCAAGTTCATCACTAGGAGAGCTTGATTCATGATCATCATTACCAAGGAAACTTGATTCTTGATCTGTTCCGTCCAGTTCTTCGTGAGGTACATGCCTTGGGGGTTGTGCACTATCCTCCTAAGCATCAATTACAAATTTCTTGGCGGAATTCTCTACAACTCTTGATTCCCATAGAGGTTCAGCGTCTCCTAAGTTTTCAACCAATTCTTCTTCTTCGATAATTCCAGCTTCCTCCACTTGTTCCAGTACAAAGTCATGCTCCTTACTGTCCACCAGAGTTTCTAGCGTCTCCTTCATGCTACGTTCTTCATTAGATTATCCACATGAAGCCATGGGGGTTCCTTGAGTGTCCGAATGTCGGGAAGCTAATTGATTTATCGCTTGCTCCAGTTGATGAAGGGTTGCATGAAATTGATCCACTGTTTCCTTGAGATGATCCTGTGATTCTTGTTCTGCTCGGATTGCATGATTAGGATCATATGGCTCTTGGGTCGATGGATATGGACATGGTGCATATGGGAGTGGTTCTATATATGGTTCATATGACTCATAGGGTGGTTGATTGGGTGGATAAGGGTTAGATCATGTGAGGGTGTTTGGCAGTAGGGGGCTTGTGAGTGTGGTGGTTCAGAGCTATATTGAGGAGAAGGTTCATAAGCATAGGGTGGGGCTTGTTGGTAACTACAAGGGGGTCCACCATATCTATCATCTTGGTATGCATCTCGGAATGGCTCTTAACCATAGTAATTTGGTGGAGGTTGGTTGTCACGAAAAGGTCCACCATAACTATTGTCTTGGTATGCATCATAGAATGGTTGTTGGTTATAGCGCATTGGAAGGGGTTGTCGCTAAGAGGGTTGATCAAATCCTTGTGGCTCCTCTCATCCTTGATTATTCCAACCTTGATGCATGTTCTCATTATAACACCCATTCCTTACAACAACATTGGAACCAAACTCAAAGCGACAGCGGTGAGAATTCATAATAGTTAATAAAAATTAAAAACAAAAAGAAAAACAAATAAACAAGCAAAAAGCAAATATTTACAATAACCAATAATAAGGCACACGTTTGCAAGTCCCCAGCAACGGCGTCATTTTGACGAACGGATCCTTGCTAGTAAAGAATTCACAAATAAGTTCTCGTTGCAAGTATAGTTTCTAAACTAACAATAATCCTTTCGTACAAAAACTTGTTTGTCACTAAAGCAAACCCAATAAAATTAAACCGAAGTATTTAAACCTCGGGTCATCTCTCAAGGAATTGCAGGGAGGTGTATTATTATTGGTTATGGAAGATTATCTTTTGGGGGTTTATGAATAAGGAACAAGAAAAATAAATTGCAAGAAAGTAAATTAATAATTAAGAAAACTCTTAGCAAGGTATGAAAAATGGACGTCCTATCCTAGTTATCCTTATCAATTGTGATGAGAATTGTTCATTGCTCCCACTTAGTTAACCCTTACTAAATAAAGGAGAGTCAAGTGGACTAATCAACTTTATTCCTCAAGTCCTAGTCAACTCCTAAGGAAAGAATAGCTTTAGAGGGATCCAAATCAACTAGCAAATTCAAATTATCAACCAACAAAGGAGTTTGATAACTCAAGTGTCTCCAATTAATCAATTCAAGCTAAGAATGTAAAAAGCTAAATTAAAATCATAAATATGAAATACCTCAAATTGCATTAAATAAGAAAATCTATTCTAACATGGAGTTCATAAACCAAATTGTCAACATAAAGTAATCAACAAGGAAAATAAATAAACTAGAAAGCTAGAACAAATAAAAGTAGAAGAGAGATCAAATTAAAGGAACATTGAACCTGGAATTGAGAAGGAATGAACCTAAACTAAGAGAAATCCTAAATCCTAAAACCTAGAGAGAGGAGAGAGCCTCTCTCTCTAGAAACTACATCTAAAACCTAAATTGTGAATAATGAATGAATGTCTTGATTCCCTCATTCTCCAACCTCTATTCTGTGTTCCCGGGCTTGGAATTGGGCCGAGAAGGAGCCTAGAAATTGCCCCCAGCGCTTTCTACAACTTTCTGCACGTGGCGTCTGTCACGCGTATGCGTAGGTCATGCGTGTGCGTCATTTGGCTATTTTCCTTGTCACGGGTACGCGTCCGCGTCGTCCATGCGTGTGCGTCACTGTCAGTTTCTAAAAACTTCATTTTCTCGCATTCCTTCCACTTTTGCATGCTTCCTCTCCATCCTCTAAGCTATTCCTGCCCTATAAAACCTGAAAACATTGAACATACGGATCATGGCATCGAATGGTATAAAGAAGGATTAAAATACACAAATTAAAGGTTTAGGAAGCAAGTTTTCAACCATGAAACAAAACTAGGAAGGAATTGTAAAATCATGCAAATTATATGAATAAGTGAGCAAAGACTTGATAAAAACCACTCAAATGAGCATAAGATAAATCATAAAATAGTGGTTTATCAAGGATATATGAAACAATCAAGACAAATGGGGTGCATCCGGACATTTACAAGCTGCTTTTATTCCCATTCTCTCTAAGGGGCAATGCATTCCAATGATTGAAAACCTTCTCCAAAGAGAGCATCACTAATTGGGATCAGTTGGTGAGCAAGTTCTTAGCTAAATTTTACCCTCCTCAGAGAATCATTAAGCTAAAGACAGAGGTCCAAACCTTCAGGAAAATGGAGGGAGAATCATTGTATGAAGCCTGGGAGAGATACAAGACTTTGATGAGAAGATGCCCTCCTGTCATGTTCAGTGACTGGGTAAAACTCCAAAACTTCTATGAGGGCCTAACTCTAGAAGCAAGGAGAGCTTTAGACTACTCCTCAGGAGGATCACTCAACATGATGAAAACCCCCGAAGAAGCTCAAGACCTCATTGAGGTTATTGCAAATAATCAATACTTTTATTCTTCTGAGAGGCATCACAACTCAACTCCAAAGAATGGTGTGATAGAGCTTGAAAGTATGGATGCAATTTTGGCACAAAACAAACTTATGCACCAACAAATCCAGCAGGAAATGGAGATGATGGCCAAGAGGATGGATGGACTTCAACTTGCTGAAGTGAGCATAGCAAGCCAAGCTTCAAATGGCTGGAATCAATCTGAAGAAGGTTTTGAGACATTCAGCTATGAGCAACAAAGTCCTGAACAAGTCCAGTATATGCACAATACCTCAAGCTCATTCCAAAATGACTTCCATGGTGATACCTACAATCCATCTTGGAAGAATCATCCTAACTTGAGGTGGGTGATCATCAAAATCAATGGCAAAAGAATTCCAACTCAAACAACCTCCGCAACACAAGCAACTACAACCAACCACCCACTAACAACAACCAATACACAAAACCACAAAACACATAGCTCCAACCCCATTACACTTCACACGTTTCCCAGAACAACCTCTCCACACCTCTATTTAACTTACAAAACATTTCTCCCAATACCTCAAACAATTTTCATCAGCAATCATCACATTCCATGTAACCATAGCCACATCCAGACTCTCAAAGGATCTCTAACCTAGAGATATTGATGGAGAAACTTATCAAAAATCAAGAGATGGCAAGACAAAGGATCTCTCAAAGGATCTAAAAGGATCTCTTGAATGATCTCTTTTAAATCGGTCGGGTCCCGGTCTGGTTTGAACGGCCGGTTCTCGATCGGTTCAGCGGTTTGTATTCGGTTTCTAGAACATCGATTTCTGCTAATAAACCGACCTGTCTAAGCTACCGATTCGCGGTCAGACCGGTTCGACCGTCTAGTCCGGTACAGTTTTTAGAACATTTCTAGCAACCTTGTCAAGCCTCATGTCAAGCACCATGTCAAGTCCCTTAGTACATTCGACAGAGCTCGTGCCAACGCTCTCACCAGCGCCCACTCAAAAGTGCTACACACACACACACACACACACACACACTCACACTAGGCACAGCGCTTGTGCCAGCGCTCGTGCCAGTACTCTCACCAGCGCTCACTCAAGAGCGCTATACACACACACACACTCCCACCAGGCACAGCGCTTGTGCCAGTGCTCTTACCAGTGCTCACTCAAGAACGCTATACACACACACTCCCATTAGGCACAGCGCTCACTGGTGCACGAAATTGTGATCATCAATAGCGCCAACAACTTGGTGTTGTTGCCAAACCAAAAACTTGGCACTGTTGTTGCCGGAAACAAATGCGAAATTGTTGTTCGTTCCGTTCCGGCAACGGTGCCAAAAACTTGGTACACACAATTGTAATCTCAACTCTTTATCATAACTCCGCACAACTAACCAGCAAGTGCACTGGATCGTCCAAGTAATAAACCTTACGTGAGTAAGTGTCAATCCCACGGAGACTGTCGGCTTGAAGCAAGCTATGGTCATCTTGTAAATCTCAGTCAGGCGGATTCAAATGGTTATGGAGAATTGATAATTAAAATATGAATAAAACATAAAATAGGATAGAGATACTTATGTAATTCATTGGTGAGAATTTCAGATAAGCGTATGAAGATGCTTTGTTCCTCCTAAACTTCTTCTTTCCTATTGCCTTCTTCCAATCATTCATACTCCTTTCCATGGCACCAAGTTCTCTCCCGATGTCTGTAAAAGTCCCCCTCAGGGGCTGGATTCCCCTTCAATCCCCCCCCGTTTCTCAAATGCAGAAACTAAGGCCTTTAAATAGGCTCCCTAAATTACAAAATGAAAATGAAATTCAAAGCAAATTACAAAATGCATAAAATAACTAAAAATAAAAGAAAAAGGCTAGTGAAACTAGCCTAAGATGCCTTGGCATCATCTTCTCAGTGAAAATGTTCCAAATGCGCTGTCACCGCACGGCTAATCATCTGTCGGTTCTCGATCATGTTGGAATAGGATCCATTGATCCTTTTGGGTCTGTCACACGCCCAACACTCGCGAGTTTGAAGCTCGTCATAGTCATCCCTTCCCAGATCCTACTCGGAATACCACAGACAAGGTTTAGACTTTCTGGATCTCAAGAATGACCGCCAATGGATTCTAGCCTATACCACGAAGGTTCTAATCTTAGATTAGAAACCTAAGAGATACACATTCAAACTTGTTTGCATGTACAACGGAAGTGGTTGTCAGGCACGCGTTCATAGTTAAGAATGATGATGAGTGTGATGGTTCATCACATTCTTAAGGTTGAAGAACGAGTGTATATCTTAGAGAAGAAGTAGGTGTGAATTGAATAGAAAAACAATAGTACTTTACATTAATTCATGAGGAACAGCAGAGCTCCACACCTTAATCTATGGTGTGTAGAAACTCTACCGTTGAAAATACATAAGAACAAAAGGTCTAGGCATGGCCAAATGGGCAGCCTCCCAAAGTGTGAACATACAAGTTCCAAGATGAAAAGTATGATCAAGTGTGTAAAATACAATAGCAAAAGGTCCTATTTGTAGAAAACTAGTAACCTAGGGTTTACAGAAATGAGTAAATGATGTAGAATCCACTTCCGGGCCCACTTGGTATGTGCTTGGGCTGAGTATTGAAGATTTCACATGTAGAGGCTTTTCTTGGAGTTTAACGCCAGCTTTTGTGCCAGTTTGGGTGTTTAACTCCAGCTTTTATGCCAGTTCTGGCGTTTTGACGCCAGAATTTCTATGCTGACTTTGAACGCCAGTTTGGACCATCAAATCTTGGGCAAAGTATAGACTATTATATATTGCGGAAAATCCCAAGATGTCTACTTTCCAACTCAATTGAGAGCGCGCCAATTGGACTTCTGTAACTCCATAAAATCTTGTTTGAGTGTAGGGAGGTCAGAATCCAACAGCATCTGTAGTCCTTTTCAGCCTCTGAATCAGATTTTTGCTCAGGTCCCTCAATTTCAGCCAGAAAATACCTGAAATCACATAAAAACACACAAACTCATAGTAAATTCTAGAAATGTGATTTTTATTTAAAAACTAATAAAAACATAATAAAAACTAATTAAAATATACTAAAAATATACTAAAAACAATGCCAAAAAGCGTATAAATTATCCGCTCATCACAACACCAAATTTAAATTATTTCTTGTCACCAAGCAACTAAAAATCAAATAGGATAAAAAGAATAGAATATACAATTAATTTCAAAAACATCTATGAAGATCAGTCTTAATTAGATGAGCGGGGCTATTAGCTTTTTGCTTCTGAACAGTTTTGGCATCTCAATTTATCCTTTGAAGCTCAGAATGATTGGCTTCTATAGGAACTCAGAATTCAGATGGTGTTATTGATTCTCCTAGTTCAGTATGGTGATTCTTGAACACAGCTACTTTATGAGTCTTGGCCGTGACCCAAAGCATTTTGTTTTCCAGTATTACCACCGGATACATAAATGCCACAGACACATAACTGGGTGAACCTTTTCAGATTGTGACTCAGCTTTGCTAAAGTCCCCAATTAGAGGTGTCCAGAGCTCTTAAGCACACTCTTTTCTTGCTTTGGATCACGACTTTAACCGCTCAATCTCAAGTTTTCACTAGACACCTTCACGCCACAAGCACATGGTTAGGGACAGCTTGGTTTAGCCGCTTAGGCCAGGATTTTATTCCTGTGGGCCCTCCTATCCACTGATGCTCAAAGCCTTGGATCCTTTTTATTTTACCCTTGCCTTTCGGTTTAAAGGGCTATTGGCTTTTTCTGCTTGCTTTTCTTTTTCTTTCTTTTTCTCTTTTATTTTTTCGACATTTTTTTTCTGCAAGCTTTGCTATTCACTACTTTTTCTTGCTTCAAGAATCATTTTTATGATTTTTCAGATCATCAATAACATTTTTCCTTTTCCATCATTCTTTCAAGAGCCAACAATTTTAACATTCATAAACAACAAATTCAAAAATATGCACTGTTCAAGCATTCATTCAGAAGAACAAAAAGTATTGCCACCACATCAAAATAATTCATTTGTTTTAAAATTTGAAATTCATGTACTTCTTTTTCTTTTTGCAATTAAAAACATTTTTCATTTAAGAAAGGTGATGGATTCATATTCATAGCTTTAAAGCATAGACACTTAGACACTAGTGGTCATGTAATAAAGACACAAACGCCAGGTTGCTGCCCATTTCTGGCGTTTAACGCCATCTTCTTGCCCTTTTCTAGCGTTAAACGCCAGTCTGGTGCCCATTTCTGGCGTTAACGCCCAGAATGATGCCAGACTGGGCGTTTAACGCCCATTCTGCTGCCCTTACTGGCGTTTAAACGCCAGTAGACTTCTCCTCCAGGTTGTGCTATTTTCCATTATGTTTTTCAGTTTGTTTTTGCTTTTTCAATTGTTTTTGTGACTTCACATGATCATCAACCTATAGAAAATATAAAATAACAATGGAAAATAGAAATTTTACATAAGTAAAATTGGGTTACCTCCCAACAAGCGCTTCTTTAATGTCAATAGCTTGACAGTGGGCTCTCATGGAGCCTCACAGATACTCAGAGCATGATGATGGCCTCTTAACACCAAACTTAGAGTTTGGTTGTGGCCTCCCAACACTAAACTTAGAGTTTGAATGCGGGGATTTTGTTTGACTCTGCATTGAGAGAAGCTTTTCATGCTTCCTCTCCATGGTTACAGAGGGAGATCCTTGAGCTTTAAACACAAGGGAGTCCTCATTCACTTGAAGGATTAATTCTCCTCTGTCAACATCAATCACAGCCTTTGTTGTGGCCAGGAAGGGTTTGCCAAGGATGATGGATTCATCCATACACTTTCTAGTGTCTAGGACTATGAAATCAGCAGGGATGTAGTGGCCTTCAACTTTTACCAAGACATCCTCTACAAGTCCATAAGCCTGTTTTCTTGAATTGTCTGCCATCTCTAGTGAGATTCTTGCAGCTTGTACCTCAAGAATTCCTAGCTTCTCCATTACAGATAGAGGCATGAGGTTTATGCTTGACCCTAGGTCACACAGAGCCTTCTCAAAGGTCATGATGCCTATGGTACAAGGTATTGAGAACTTTCCAGGATCTTGTCTCTTCAGAGGTAATTTCTGCTTAGTCAAGTCATCCAGTTCTTTGGTGAGCAAGGGGGGTTCATCCTCCCAAGTCTCATTACCAAATAGCTTGGCATTTAGCTTCATGATTGCTCCAAGGTACTTAGCAACTTGTTCTTCAGTAACATCTTCACCCTCTTCAGAGGAAGAATACTCATCAGTGCTCATGAATGGCAAAAGTAAATTTGATGGAATCTCTATGGTCTTAGTGTGAGCCTCAGATTCCCATGGTTCCTCATTAGGGAACTCCTTGGAGGCTAGTGGACGTCCATTGAGGTCTTCCTCAGTGGAGATCACTGCCTCTTCCTCCTCTCCAGGTTTGGCCGTGTGGGTTAGGTTGATGGCCTTGCACTCTCCTTTTGGATTCTCTTCTGTATTGCTTGGAAGAGTACTAGGAGGGAGTTCAGTAACTTTCTTACTCAACTGACCTACTTGTGCCTCCAAATTTCTAATGGAGGACCTTGTTACAGTCATGAAACTTTGAGTGGTTTTAATTAAATCAGAGACTACAGTTGCTAAGTCAGAGTAACTCTGCTTAGAATTCTCTGTTTGTTGCTGAGAAGATGATGGAAAAGGCTTGCTATTGCTAAACCTATTTCTTCCACCATTATTGTTGTTGAAGCCTTGTTGGGGCCTCTATTGATCCTTCCATGAGAGGTTTGGATGATTTCTCCATGAAGGATTATAGGTGTTTCCATAGGATTCTCCCATGTAATTTACCTCTTCCATTACTGGGTTCTCAGGAACATAAGCTTCCTCTTCAGATGAAGCTTCTTTGGTACTGACTATTGCTGATTGCATTCCAGACAGACTTTGAGAAATCATATTGACTTGTTGAGTCAATATTTTATTCTGAGCCAATATGTCATTCAGAGTATCAACCTCAAGAACTCCTTTCTTCTGACTTGTCCCATTATTCACAAGATTCCTTTCAGAGGTGTACATGAATTGGTTATTTGCAACTATTTCAATGAGTTCCTGAGCTTCTGCAGGCGTCTTCTTCAGATGAAGAGATCCTCTAGCAGAGCTGTCTAGTAACATCATGGACAGATCAGACAGACCATCATAGAAGATACCTATGATGCTCCATTCTGAAAGCATGTCAGAAGGATACCTTCTGATCAATTGCTTGTATCTTTCCCAAGCTTTATAGAGGGATTCACCTTCCTTCTGTCTGAAGGTTTGGACTTCCACTCTAAGCTTGCTCAATTTTTGAGGTGGGAAGAATTTTGCCAAGAAGGCATTGACTAGCTTTTCCCAAGAGTTCAGGCTTTCTTTAGGTTGTGAATCCAACCATGTTCTAGCTCTGTCTCTTACAGTAAATGGAAAAAGCATAAGCTTGTAGACCTTGGGATCAATCCCATTGGTCTTGACAATGTCACAGATTTTCAAGAATTCAGCTAAAAACTGATGAGGATCTTCCACTGGAAGTCCATGAAACTTGCAATTTGTTGCATTAGAGAAACTAATTGAGGCTTAAGCTCAAAGTTGTTTGCTCCAATGGCAAGGATTGAGATGCTTCTCTCATAGAAATCAGGAGTAGGTGCAGTAAAGTCACCAAGCACCTTCCTTGCATTGTTGGCATTGTTGTTGTTTTCGGCTGCCATGGCTTCTTCTTGTTTGAAAAATTCTGTTAGGTCCTCTTCAGAGAGTTATACTTTAGCTTCTCTTAGCTTTCTCTTCAAGGTCCTTTCAGGTTCAGGATCAGCTTCAACAAGAATGCCCTTGTCCTTACTCCTGCTCATATGAAAAGAGAGGAGAAGAAAATATGGAATCCTCTATGTCACAGTATAGAGATTCCTTGAGATGTTAGAGGTAAAGAAGAATAGAAGGAGAAGGTAGAGAAGAAAGAATTCAAACTTATCAAGAGGGATAGAGTTCGAATTGTACATTAAGGAGGAGTGTTAGTCCATAAATAGGAGGATGTGAGAAGAGGGGAAGAATTTTCGAAATTAAAAAAAGATTTTGAAATAATTAAAAGAAATTTTGAAAATTTAGTAAATGATTTACAAAAACTAAGATTGGGAAAGAAATTAAGTGATTTTTGGAAAAGATTTTTGAAATTAGAAATAAAAAATATATGATTGAAACTCATTTTGAAAAAGATGTGATTGAGAAGACATGATTGAGAAGATATGATTGAGAATCAAATTTGAAAGAAGAAAGTTTTTAAAATTAAATTTGATTACTTGACCAACAAGAAATTAAAAGATATGATTCTAAAATTAAAACTTTTGATCCTTTCTTAATAGGCAAGTAACAACTTGAAAATTTTGAATTAAATCACTAATTGTGGCAAGGATTTCGAAAATAGTAATAAATAAAAAAATTGAAAAGAAATTGATTTTGAAAAGATATGATTGAAAAGATATGATTTGAAAAATATTTGATTTTGAAAAATTATGAAAATTTGAAAAAGATTTGAATTAAAAACAAAATCTTCCCTCTAGTGTCCTCCTGGCATTAAACGCCCAGAATAGCATCCATTCTGGCGTTTAACGCCCAAAATGCTACCTTTTTGGGCGTTTAACGCCCAGCCAGGTACCCTGGCTGGCGTTTAAACGCCAGTTTTCCTTCTTCACTGGGCGTTTTGAACGCCCAGCTTTTTCTCTGTAATTCCTCTGCTGCATGTTCTTAATCTTCAATTCTCTGTATTATTGACTTGAAAAGACACAATTTAAAATATTTTTTTGAATTTTTTAATGATGAGAAACAATCAAAATGCAACTAATCATGGAAAACTAAGATTAAACAACCAATGCATGCAAGACACCAAACTTAGAAGTTTGTATACTAAGGACTATAACAAATTGAAAATGCATATGAGAAACAACAAAAGACCCAAAACAAGAGAAATTAAAGATTAGAGCAATGAAATCAACAAGAACAACTTGAAGATCAATGAAGAACATAATGCATGTAATTTTCAAAAATTAGAAGAATGCAATTGAACAAAACTTAAAATTAGACACTAGACTCAAACAAGAAACATAAAATATTTTTGATTTTAAGATTTTATAAATTTTTTTGTAATTTTTTTCGAAAATTAATTGGAAAAAGAGAAAATAAGGTATTCAAAATTTTTAATGAGAATTCCAGGAATCATGCAATGTTAGTCTAAAACTCCAGTCCAGGAATTAGACATGGCTTTCTAGCCAGCCAAGCTTTCAGTGAAAGCTTCGGTCCAAAACACTAGACATAGCCAATGGCCAGCCAAGCTTTAGCAGATCATTACTTTCAACAGCAAAATTGATAGAAATCAACAAGCTCTTGTGATGATGAGTTGAAACCTCGGTCCAAAAGATTAGACATGGCTTCACAGCCAGCCAGACTTCAACAAATCATCATGAAACTCTAGAATCCATTCTTAAAAACTCTGAAGAACAGAATAGAAATATTTTTGTATTTTTGAAAAAAAAATTATGAAAAAAAAATAAAAAGTAAAAAGCATAAACATAAAATAAAATTACCTAATCTAAGCAACAAGATGAACCGTCAGTTGTCCAAACTCGAACAATCCCCGGCAACGGCGCCAAAAACTTGGTGCACGAAATTGTGATCATCAATGGCGCCAACAACTTGGTGTTGTTGCCGGACCAAAAACTTGGCACTGTTGTTGCCGGAAACAAATGCGAAATTGTTGTTCGTTCCCTCCCCGGCAACGATGCCAAAAACTTGGTACGCACAATTGTAATCTCAACTCTTTGTCACAACTCCGCACAACTAACCAGCAAGTGCATTGGGTCATCCAAGTAATAAACCTTACGTGAGTAAGGGTCGATCCCTCGGAGACTGTCGGCTTGAAGCAAGCTATGGTCATCTTGTAAATCTCAGTCAGGCGGATTCAAATGGTTATGGAGAATTGATAATTAAAATATGAATAAAACATAAAATAGGATAGAGATACTTATGTAATTCATTGGTAGGAATTTCAGATAAGCGTATGAAGATGCTTTGTTCCTCCTAAACTTCTGCTTTCCTATTGCCTTCTTAGGTCTGTCACACGCCCAACACTCATGAGTTTAAAGCTCGTCACAGTCATCCCTTCCCAGATCCTACTCAGAATACCACAGACAAGGTTTAGACTTTCCGGATCTCAAGAATGACTGCCAATTGATTCTAGCCTATACCACGAAGCTTCTAATCTTAGATTAGAAACCCAAGAGATACACATTCAAGCTTGTTTGCATGTAGAACAGAAGTGGTTGTCAGGCACGCGTTCATAGGTAAGAATGATGATGAGTATCACGGATTATCACATTCTTAAGGTTGAAGAACGAGTGTATATCTTAGAGAAGAAGTAGGCGTGAATTGAATAGAAAAATAATAGTACTTTGCATTAATTCATGAGGAACAGCAGAGCTCCACACCTTAATCTATGGTGTGTAGAAACTCTACCGTTGAAAATACATAAGAACAAAAGGTCTAGGCATGGCCGAATGGGCAGCCTCCCAAAGCGTGAACATACAAGTTCCAAGATGAAAAGTATGATCAAGTGTGTAAAATACAATAGCAAAAGGTCCTATTTGTAGAAAACTAGTAACCTAGGATTTACAGAAATGAGTAAATGATGCAGAATCCACTTCCGGGCCCACTTGGTATGTGCTTGGGCTGAGTATTGAAGCTTTCATGTGTAGAGGCTTTTCTTGGAGTTTAACGCCAGCTTTTGTGCCAGTTTGGGCGTTTAACTCCAGCTTTTATGCCAGTTCTGGCATTTTGATGCCAGAATTTCTATGCTGACTTTGAATGCCGGTTTGGGCCATCAAATCTTGAGCAAAGTATGAACTATTATATATTTCTGGAAAGCCCAGGATGTCTACGTTCCAACGCAATTAAGAGCGTGCCAATTGGGCTTCTGTAGCTCCAGAAAATCTACTTTGAGTGCAGGGAGGTCATAATCCAACAGCATCTGCAGTCCTTTTCAGCCTCTGAATCAGATTTTTGGTTAGGTCCCTCAATTTCAGCCAGAAAATACCTGAAATCACAGAAAAGCACACAAACTCATAGTAAATTCCAGAAATGTGATTTTTATTTAAAAATTAATAAAAACATAATAAAAACTAACTAAAATATACTACAAACATACTAAAAACAATGCCAAAAAGCCTATAAATTATCCGCTCATCACTCACTCAAGAGTGCTACATACACCACACCACACACCACATCAGTCTCTTTAGCTCTCTCCTTAGTGCTCACTAGAGAGCGCCACAACACACTCACACACATGCAGCACCACTAGCGCTCTCCCTAGCGCTTGCATCAGCGCTCACTAGGGAGTGCCACACAACACACACACAACACAAACACACATGCACCACCACTGGCGCTCTCCCTAGCACTTGCACCAGCGCTCACTAGGGAGCGCCACACAACACACACACACTAACATTCACACACAACGGCATCGCTCATTCCAACACTCATGCTAGTGCTCTCCCCAACGAGCGCTGATAAACCACTATTTTGCGGTTTATTATGTATTGAATTGAGTAAAATTTATCAATTATTCATACACTTATTCATATAAATTGCATGGTTCTACAAATCCTTCCTAATTTTATTCTATAATTGAAATCATACTTCTTTGACCTTAAATTTGCTAATTTGTAATCCTCTTTTATTACCATCGATGCCGTGATATGTTTGTTAAGTATTTTCAGGTTTTCTAGGACAGGAATGGCTTAGAGGATGGAAAGGAAGCATGAAAAAATGGAAGAAACACAAGAAATGAAAGATTTCAGAATTCGGTAACGACGCGCACGCGTAGATTACGCGTACGTGTGACTGGTGTCACGGACAAACGACGTGCATGCGTGGCTGACACCTACGCATGGCCAGTGAAAAGTCCAACGATGCGTACACATGACTGACGTGTACGCGTGACAGAGCGTCACATGCTGCAATTAACAAAATTTGCTGGGGGCAATTTCTGGGCCACTTTTGACCTAGTTTCAGGCCTGAAAATACAGATTAGAGGATGCAGAGTGGAACTGGAAGAGGGATGAACTTTTCATTCACAATTTAGGTTTTAGATGTAGAATTCTAGAGAGAGAGGATGATGAAGGAAAAACGATTCCACACAAACTCACCGGCAAGTGTACCGAGTTGCATCAAGTAGTAATAACTCACAGAAGTGAGGTCGATCCCACAGGGATTGATGGATTGAGCAACTTTAGTATGGTGATGAATTTAGTTAAGCGAATATTTGAGGAATCAGGTGAAATTTGATTAACAGAAAGGAAATTGCAAGTAAACTAGAGTGCAGAATGAAAATTTATAAAAAGTAAATTGCAAGAAACTTAAATGGCTGAAACTTAAAGTGCAAGAAATTAAAAGAGCTAAAACTTAAATTGAAAGAAAGGTAAATGACTAAAACTTAAAGTGCAAGTAATTTAAATTGTGGAATCTAAACTGCTAAGAAACTTAAATTGCATGAATAATAAAGGAAATTGGGTGCTGGGATGTCAAAACAGAATGTAATAATGTAAACTGACGTGAATCAGAGAGATCTAAGGCGAAGGAAATTTAAAGAAAGTGATTCATCAATACTTGAGTACCAAAACAGAAAAGAGAATGTAGAAGATAAAAACTAGAAATAAAACTCAGATTCGATTTAAAATTCTAAAACAAAAAAAGAAAATTGCAGAAGAAAAATAAACAGAAAGGAAAGCTTAGATCAGATTCTCAATTCTTAAACAGGAAAGTGAAATTGTAGAAGAGGAAAAAGAACAGAGAGAAAAGTTGAAGAGCAAATTTAACAGACAGAAAACTCAGATCCGATCTTCAATTCTCAAATTCTAAAAACAAGAAGAAAAATAAAAGAAATCTTCAGCACCAGAGCAGAAGATGAAAAACAGAACGGGAAAAAGAAAGCAAACTAAGCTCAGATCTCCAATTCTACCCAATTCCTAAAAGAAGAGCTCAAAGAAAAGTAAAAAGAAGATTAAACTCTAAGAGAAAAAAAGGTCCTAAGGAAATCAAATTTTCTCCTATTTATACACTTTTTAATTCTGTCATCAAGTACTTGGAGTGGGCTTTTTGGCCTTTGTTGCAGTGGGTCAGGGTGGCACTTAATTGCAGCTCCCAGGGGAACGTTGCGTTCTCAAAGTGAGCGCAGCGTTCATTCACCCACGCGTACGCGTCTCTGATGCGAGCGCGTTATTGCTTTGCCGAATACTCATCATGCGTACTCGTGGTTCAGAAACGGGCGCCCTTTTATATTTTTGTCCATCGACGCGTGCGCGTCATATACGCGTGTGCGTCGTCATTGTCTACAGCCTCAGCCATGCTTGCGCGCCATCTTCACGCGTGCGCGTCCCTTGACAGCGTTCATTAACTGAATGCTACGTTCGCGCCATGAACGCTCCTCACGCGTGCGCGTCCCTTGCACGTGTGCGTGGATGGTAAGTTTCCACTTCTACGCCCCAGCATCATGTACGCATTTATGCCAACCATCACTTATGTCATATCGACGCGTGAACGTCATGCACGCGTGCGCGTCATGCACGCGTACGCGTCAGTGACCAAATTCAAATTCCAACTCTGAAAGTATCGCAGGCGTTCATTCAAAGTTAACGTAGCGTTCGTTGCTGGTGAACGCTGATCCTCCTTCCACGCGTTCACGCCATGCATGCGTACGCGTGGATCTCCAAAAATGTCATCCTGCGCGTAAGCACCTTGTACGCGTGCGCATCACTGGCGAACGTAGCGTTCACCTACACCTCACTTTTTTTTTGCTTTTTTCTTTTCATCATCTTTCTCCTGTCATCAATCAAACATGCCATCAAAGTCTCACCAAAATCATAAGAATTTGCATCATTCATAATAATCATCTAATTCTTGCATAAATCTTATGATTTTGTATAAAATAAATGATGTTTGATTGAATCAAAATAAACATGAAATTCCTCTCCAATCACTTACTTATTGTGCAAGAAAGTGCATAAAACCTAATGAAACAAATGAAAAATGCTTGTGAAACTAGTATAAGATGACTTGTCATCACAACACCAAACTTAAATCTTGCTTGTCCCCAAGCAAGCACTAAAACATGGGAAGAAGGGAGAGAAAACAGAAGAGCATATATGTCCTTATTAGCAGGTAATTGAATTTGGTTCATGGGGTTTTGTGCAGATGCAATTGAAGCTCTACTTTTTTTAGAATTCAGGATTGAAATGTCCCTTTAAGTGATAACCAAAGTTGCTGCTGTGAACCTTGTTATTCATCCACCCTTGGTGTTTTGTTTTTCTTTTGTTTTTCTGCTGAGAAGCTTACACTTTTATTCACAGCTAAGTGTTATGTGTTGCAGCAGCTTTTTAGCTTTGTTTTTCAGTCAACACATCTTCATCACAAACACTTGGCTCACAATTCATCCTAAGACATTGATGCCCAGTACCTCTTTAGGTTACTAAATACCTTATAACTAGGTTGCTCTTGATAATGGACTTTCGGTTGATAATCCCGGATTAATTAACCCAAGTTACCAAGTTTTAAAACATTCCTTAGAACCTAATTATCCAAGCAGATCCTAGTACAAAAAGCACCACAAGCATATGTCCTAAGGTCCAAGCTATTGGTGTCTAGCCTTATTATTTGTTTATTTCATTTTTCTGTTGCCAATTCTTGGCTTTTCTTCCTTTCCTTCTTACTCTTTCTCTTTCCCCAAGGATATTTATTCATTAAGAGTTCAAACAGCAGTTTAGTTCATCCTATAAAGGAACATCCTAACTTTTATCCTTTATTAGTGAGCTTACTTTAAAATTCAAACATATATACCACCACTGAATTTTATTATCATCCCTATCAAATTGGATAATTTGACTTCTGTTTTAACATTTTCTTTTATTCATGTAGAAGGAAACAAGACATACATTCAAGTAGGATGAGGGATGCACAAGTAAACTATCATCATAATGCAGAACATGAAAACTTATTCAAAAACATAAAAGTGCAGACATATAAGCTTAATCATAAAAGTTCATAAGATGGAAACTTGGAAGGCATATCATTTTTCAGATGTGCATCTTCCTTATTGACTAAGATTATGAAAGAACTCCACCACCTCTAATTTTTGTATTCTTTTTCTTTGCTGGATTCTCCTTTCTTCTTTGGCTCCTGCTTCTTCTTCTTTCTTAGTTCTACTTGTTCTTCAAAAGTCTCTATCGGAGCCTGTGAATGGTCCATTTGATCCCAAAGACTAGCGTCCCTTAATGCCTTCTCCATTCTCTCTATATTTCTTTTGGCCCTTACTCTTTGTGCATCTCCTAGTTCAGGCCACTGTTGATATGGCTTGATCTTTTGGTTTATCACTGGTATGCCACAGACTAGGTAATTTAGCTTTGCTTGAGTATCTATGTCATACTCCATCCTGTCTACCTGCCAAGCCTCTCCAACTATATATATTCTTCCATTGATGAAGATCTTGGATGTACCTTTCTTGCCTGGCTTGTTGTTGGAACAATTTGTTGAATGACTCTTGATTTTGTGCATCTTGTTCCCTCTGCCTATCCAGGGATCTTGCTTGAAATTCCCTCTGTTGATCCATCATCTTTAATTGGAAGTTCTCTTGTTGCTCCATCATTTATGACTGCCAATTTGCTTGTTGCTCCTGAGCTCTCATAAATTGATGAGACAATTCTTCAATGGCAATTTGCATTTGTCTTAAATCCATGGTGCTGGAGACTTGTCCTTCTTCCATCTATGGCTTTCTTCTTCTTCTCTGAGATCTTCTCTTACTTTGATCATTAGTGGCACCTTTTATTCTCTGCGTGGTGAGTGCCCTTCCATCCTGTACCCAATCTGTGTCCGAATCTTCAAAAAGCACCCCTGCTCTATTGCACAAACGCAATATGGTACTTGGGTGGCCAAGTCTGGCCGACTTGCTACTGCTTTCAGCCATCTCTTGGATGCTATCTGCAATTATTTGAAGGATATTTATTTCTCCTCCATTGAGTATGCAGTGTACCATAATTGCTCTTCTTATGGTAACTTCTGAGGGGTTTCCAGTGGGGAGGATTGATCTCCTCACTATTTTGTACCAACCTTTAGCCTCAGGTGAGAGATCCATCCTCTTTAAGTGGCATGGATCCCCGTTTGAATCCCTCACCCTACCTTTGCCATCTAGACATATATCATTTATGAGCTCATCAGGGTCGTTCTCACCATTTGTTCTTTCATCAAAACTGGGCTCTCTGAAAGGTATTGTTCTTATTTGCTGAACCCGCATGATTGTGGCTGGATTGAAGTCCACTTCTACTCCCCTCACATAACTTTTGTAGGGGGCTTTAGTTTTGCTTTGTCTCGCTGCATTGCATAGAACTCCCTTATCATAGTTGCACTTATGTCTGTGAGGGGTTCACAGAGGAGTTCCCATCTCTTTTCAATGATTTCCCTCATAATAGGATACTCCCCATCCTTCATTCTAAATCTAACCTTTGGGATTATTTTCTTCTCCTCCATCCAACCATGATATTGTGATTCATGAAATTGAGATTTAAATATTTTGGCATCATAGGTGGGTGGTTCAGCTTTAACTGGTTGCTTCCCTTTTCTTCTTCTAGAGCTTGATGAAGCCATCAAGTGTGGAAGGAGGGGGGTTGAATTCACAGCTTTAATTACAAGAGAATTATGAGAGCGGTTGGAACTTAGGAAGTAGGGATTGAGAGGAACTTTTAGGACAGACTTGATTTAAGAAGAAAAGGATGGAACAATTGTGAGCATGGTTTCTTATTGTGAAAAGATGAGAGAGTTAAGTAGAAGTGTGATATCAAAAAGAGGAGTCACTTGTCAATTTAAAGCATGGAACTGAGTTGGTGCAGCCAGAAAAAAGTGGGGTTCAACTTTATTAAAATGGAGGGTGAAGATTGAACCAGTGTTGGTAGAAATGGACAGCTCATATGAGGAGGTGGAATGAAAATAAGGATTGAGGTTGGTAGTGGTGGCATTTTTGTGAAGGTTCGATCCTTGCATGAGGGGCACCATTATTCTTGCCAATGCATGTTAAAGTGCTCTGCCCAATGCAGAAAGCTCCAAACCATGTGATTCCCTATGCTGTCCCGTTTTCATTGTTCTGTCCTTTCCTTCACCCTTCCTTTCCTCATATCCTTTCACCTTAGCACAACAACAAACATTAAAGTGGTATAAGTGGAGGCAATTCAAAAAATTATGATTTTCTCATATCCTTCCACCTTAGCACAACAACAAACATTAAAGTGGTATAAGTGGCGGCAATTTAAAAAATTATGATATAGCTACAGGAATTGAAAGCTTTTGGACTAAATGTTGCTTATAGTTAACCGTGGGCCTTGTATGAAAAACTCAATTAGTTCATATAAAATCCAATAAAATTTCTGTCACTGGTTAATTAATAAGGGGCATAAATTATATATATATATATTGAACAACATAAATTCAAAATAGTGCAAGACATGATCCATTCTTAGCAGATTTTAGCCTTCGAATAGATTTGACCTTCTTTGATTCATAACATAAATTCAAAATAGTGCAAGACATGATCCATTCTTAGCAGATTTTAGCCTTCGAATAGATTTGACCTTCTTTGAACTTTATAGCATATGTAGAACACCAAACTTAATGTTTGGCTATATACTTCAATAGAATGCATGAGTATATATCCTAAGATGGTTGTATGATCATCATACTTGGAAAGTCATTTTAAAGTGCATTTAGGCACACCAAACTTAAGAATGAGACATATGCTTTTAAAACAATGTATGCAGTTATCAAATGTATTCATGAGAGCTCAAATTTATGCTAGAAAGATCATTAATTATTGAAATTAAAATAAAAGCTAGAATATTAAATCATGGGCTGCCCCCATGGAGTGCTCTTTTACTGTCACTAGCTTAACATTGGTTCCTTGTTAGGGTGACTGATGATTATGGTGCCTCAGCTTGTCCCCTCTCACTGTGAGCCTTCTTCCTGTGCTTTGATGAACAATCTCTATATGCTCCAGCGAGAGTATCTTATTGATAGTATAATAATCATCAGATTGTGGGGATGTCTCCAACTGTTGGTAGATCAGTTTCACTTTGTCTCCTTCTGAGAATCCGTCAGTTGGTATTTTCTTGTTTTTCCACCTTTTTGGAACCTTCTTCCTGCTCTTCTTTCCTTCTTTTGGTGACCCTTCCTTCTTGGCAGCAGGCTTTATCTCAGGAGTTTTCTTCTCAATGATTAATCTTATAGCCTCTGGTTACAATCCTTTTTCATCCTTCTCATCTTCATTACCCTTTTGTTCTTCTCCACTGTTTGTCTTTTGCTTCAGAGGTGAGCTGATGAGTGCTTCCTTGGATTTTTCCTTCCAGTTCAAGTCTTCCTCTTCAACTTTCATACAGCCTCTCTCTTCAGCAGTATGCTACATTTCCTTGAAGATATTTAGAGTGATTTGCTCATCATGTGCTCTCAAAGTCATTTCTCCTTTCTCCACATCAATGATGGCCCTTGCTATGGCTAGGAAAGGCCTTCCTAATATGATAGAATTGCCTCCCTCTTCATCTAAATCCAAGATTACAAAGTCCACTGGAAATATGAACTTACCCACCTTGACTAAGAGATTCTCAACCACTCCATTAGGGATTACTATTGATCTATCAGCAAGTTACAAGGTCATCCTTATAGGTTTCACCTCTTCTATAAATAATTTTCTCATCATAGATAAAGGCATTAGGTTGATACTTGATCCTAAATCACATAATGCCTTATCAATGGACATATTGCCAATAGCGCAAGGTAGAAAGAAACTCCCAGGATCTTTGAGTTCGGGTGGGAGGCCTTTTTGGATTACTGCACTGCACTCTTGGGTTAAGACCACTGTCTTCTTTTCATTTCAGCTTCTCTTCTTGTTAATGAGCTCCTTGAAGAACTTAGCATACAGGGGCATCTGCTCCAATGCTTCATCAAGTGGAATGTTAATTTCCAGCTTCTTAAAAACCTCTAGAAACTTGAAAAATTGTTGATCCTTTAGCTCTCTTTGCAATCTTTGAGGGTATGGCAGAGGAGGAGTGTAAGCCTTCACTTCCTTTCCTCCATAACTTGCTTTCCCTCCTTTGAGGCTTATGGCTCTTCATCCTTCTTCTTGAGTTTTTCTTGATTCTTCTCTTCAATTGCCACTTCCTTCTTACTGCCAACCTTGTCATCCTCCAATGTTCTTCCACTCCTGAGTTGAATTGCTTTGCATTTTTATTTGGGATTTGGAATGGTATCACTTGGAAAAGTGTTGGTTGGTCTTTCAGGCTGTTTAGACAATTGGCCTATTTGTCTTTCTAGGTTTCTCAGTGAAACTTCATGGTTTTTATTGGCTAACTCTTGATGCTTCATCATCTTCTCCATCATCATCTCCAAATTAGAGATTCTTTGGGATTCTTAGGGTGGTTTTGGCTGAGTGTGGGATGAAGATAGTTGCTGGAAGTTATTTTGGTTAGTTGATGGGTTATAGGGTTGATAGAAGTTAGAAGTGGGGTCGTTGTTTTGTGGTTTTCTGTATGGATTTTGGTTAGTTTGCTGATGATTCTGGTGGTTAGTGTTGCGAGAGTTATTTTGGTTGGAGTTCCTTTGCCATGAATTTTGGTTCTGGTTGTCTCTCCACCTTAGATTGGGATGGTTCCTCCAAGAGGAGTTGTAGGTTTCTCCATGAAATTCATTCTGTCCAGCGCCTTGGTTGTGCATATAGTTAACTTGTTCTGGTTGCTGCTCTTCATATATTTCTTCATTCTTCCCCCATCCATTTGGTGGTTGATTTGGAGTGCCCACTGTTGCTATTTGAATACCATCAATCCTCTTAACCATCATCTCCATTTGCTGCTGGATTTGTTGGTGCATAACTTTGTTCTGTGCCAAGATAGTGTCTACACCTTCCATGTCCAACACACCTTTCCTTTGATGACTGTAGAAGTATTGGTTGTTGGTCACAGTGTCTATGAGATTTTGGGCTTCCTCAGCTGTCTTCATGAGTTGTACTGAACCTCCTGCTGATTAATCAAGGGTGCTGAATAATCAAGGGCCTCTTGAGCTTTCAGTGTCAATCCTTCATAGAAATTTTGAAGTCTATCCCATTCACTAAACATCTATGGTGGACACTTCCTGATCAAGGCCTTGTATCTTTCCTAGGCATCATACAGTGATTCTCCATCCATTTGAGTGAATGTTTGCACTTCTGTCTTCAATCTAATGATCCTCTGAGGTGGGTAAAATTTGGCTAGGAATTTGCTCACTAGGTCTTCCCAATTGTTGGTGCTTTCTTTGGGGAATGTCTCTAGCCATTGAGAAGCCTTATCCCTCAAGAAGAATGGAAACAGCAGCAGTTTGTAGATATCTGGATGCACACCATTTATTTTGACAGTTTCACAAATCCTCAGGAAGATGGATAAGTGTTGGTTTGGATCTTCAAGTGGACCTCCTCTATAGGAACAATTGTTCTGTACCAGAGTAGCAAGTTGAGGCTTCAACTCAAAGTTGTTTGCATGAACATTAGGAGTGAGTATACTGCTCCCATAGTTTCTTGGATTGGAGAATGTGTAAGAAGCTAGAACTCTTCTTTAAGGTAGGCCATTGTTGTTGGCCACCTCCTCTGGTGGATTAGGGAGATTTCCCTCCATCTCTTGGTCTTCTTCTTCGGATTCTTCTTCTCCAATAACACCCTTCCCTCTTGCTTCTCTTCTCAATCTCAAAAATGTTCTCTCTGGCTCAGAATCAAAAGAGGTGGATTCACCTCTTCTTCCTCCTGGTATACAACACAAACAAAACCAGAAACCAAAAACAAAGTACTCTATTACTAGAGTGAGGTTAAGGTTAGCTTAAAAAAAATCTCAAACAGTTAGTATGCTTAAAAAAACAAAGAAAAAATGCTTAATCTAGATTATCACCTACTTAATCATTGTCAATCTAAATCAATCTCCGGCAATGGCATCATTGACTTGATGAGGAAAAAACGATTCCACACAAACTCACCGGCAAGTGTACCGGGTCGCATCAAGTAGTAATAACTCACAGAAGTGAGGTCGATCCCACAGGGATTGATGGATTGAGCAACTTTAGTATGGTGATGAATTTAGTTAAGTGAATATTTGATGAATCAGGTGAAATTTGAATAACAGAAAGGAAATTGCAAGTAAATTAGAGTGCAGAATGAAAATTTACAGAAAAGTAAATTGCAGGAAACTTAAATGGCTGAAACTTAAAGTGCAAGAAATTAAAAGAGCTGAAACTTAAATTGCAAGAAATGTAAATGACTAAAACTTAAAGTGCAAGTAATTTAAATTACGGAATCTAAACTGCTAAGAAACTTAAATTGCATGAATAATAAAGAGAATTGGGTGCTAGGATGTCAAAATAGAATGTAATAATGTAAACTAAAGTGAATCAGAGAGATTTGAGGTGAAGGAAATTTAAAGAAGGTGATTCATCAGTACTTGAGTACCAAAACAGAAAAGAGAATGTAGAAGATAAAAACTAGAAATAAAACTTAGATTCGATTTAAAATTCTAAAACAAAAAAGAAAATTGCAGAAGAAAAATAAACAGAAAGGAAAGCTCAGATCAGATTCTCAATTCTTAAACAGGAAAGTGAAATTGCAGAAGAGGAAAAACAACAGAGAGAAAAGTTGAAGAGCAAATTAAACAGACAGAAAACTCAGATCCGATCTTCAATTCTCAAATTCTAAAAACAAGAAGAAAAATAAAAGAAAGCTTCAGCACCAGTGCAGAAGATGAAGAACAGAAGGGAAACAGAAAGCAAACTAAGCTCAGATCTCTAATTCTACCCAATTCCTAAAAGAAGAGCTCAAAGAAAAGTAAAAAGAAGATTAAACTCCAAGAGAAAAAAAAGGTCCTAAGGAAATCAATTTTCTCCTATTTATACACTTTCTAATTCTGCCATCAAGTACTTGGAGTGGGCTTTTTGGCCTTTGTTGCAGTGGGTCAAGGTGGCACTTGATTGCAGCTCCCAGAGGAAAGTTGCGTTCTCAAAGTGAGCGCAGCATTCATTCACCCACGCGTACGCGTCTCTAATGCGTGCGCGTTATTGCTTTGTCGAATATTCATCACATGTACGCGTGCTTCACGCACAAGCGCCCTTTTGTGTTTTTGTCCATCGACGCGCGCACGTCATATACGCGTGCGCGTCATCGTTGTCTTCAGCCTCAGCCATGCTTGCGGGCCATCTTCACGCGTGCGCGTCCCTTGACAGCGTTCATTAACTGAACGCTACGTTCGCGCCATAAACGCTCCTCACGTGTGCGCATCCCTTGCACGTGCGCGTGGATGGTAAGTTTCCACTTCTACGCCCCAGCATCATGTACGCGTTTGCGCCAACCATCACTTATGTCACATCGACACGTGCGCGTCATGCACCCGTACGCGTCGGTGACCAAATTCAAATTCCAACTCTGAAAGTATCACATGCGTTCATTCAAAGTAAACATAGCGTTCGTTGCTGGTGAACGTTGATCCTCCTTCCACGCGTTCGCGCCAAGCATGCGTACGCGTGGATCTCCAAAAATGTCATCCTACGCGTAAGCACCTTGTACACGTGCGCGTCACTGGTGAACGTAGCATTCATCAAATGAACGTAGCGTTCACCTGCACCTCACTTTTTTTGCTTTTTCTTTTCATCATCTTTCTCCTGTCATCAATCAAACATGCCATCAAAGTCTCACCAAAATCATAAGAATTTGCATCTTTCATAATAATCACCTAATTCTTGCATAAATCTCATGATTTTGTATAAAATAAATGATGTTTGATTGAATCAAAATAAACGTGAAATTCCTCTCCAATCACTTACTTATTGTACAAGAAAGTGCATAAAACCTAATGAAACAAATGAAAAATGCTTGTGAAACTAGCATAAGATGACTTGTCATCAGAGGCTCTCTCCTCTCTCTAGGTTTTAGGATTTCTACTCTAATTTCTTCTTAGATTTACATTTTATTTCTATTTTTACTTACAATCCCTTGCAATTTATTGTTCTAGCACCTTTGTTCTTCAATTCTACTTGTTATTTCCTTCACTTTGTTATCCTTATGTTTATGCACTCTTGATAATTTGGATCTTTGTTAATGCAATTTATATGTTCATGTTGTTATTGCTTTCTTCAGTTGTCATTGTTAATTTCTTTTAATTGGTAGCTGTTAGATTTTATTATTGTTGCAATTTTACCATGCTTTTATTGTGTGCTTACCAAGTGTTTGATAAAATGCTTGGTTAGATTTTAAATTAAATTTTTGTATTCTTAGCTTGGATTGAGTAATTTTGAAACTCTTGAATCGTCAAAGTCTCTTATTGGTTGGTGATTGAAAGTTGCTAGTTGGCTTGAGCTTCACTAACTCTAGTCTTTGATTAGGACTTGTGAACTCAAGTTGGTTTACTCACTTGACTTTCCTTCAATTGTTAGAGGTTAACGAAGTGAGAGCAATTTGCAGTTACCATCACAATTGACAATGATAATGAGGATAGGAATTCCAATTCTCAACCCTTGCTAGGACTTTTCTTAGTTGTTAGTTATTTTCTTGTTATTTACATTCCTTGCTTATTAAACTCAAAACCCAAAAAGATACAACCTCATAACCAATAATAAACATACTTCCCTGAAATTCCTTGAGAGACGACCCGAGGTTTAAATACTTCGGTTAATTTTATTGGGTTTGTATTTGTGACAAACAATCTAAACGTTGATTGAGGTTTAATTGTCAGTTTAGAACTATACTTGCAACGCGATATTTTTGTGAAAATCTTTACCGACATTTTTCCTCCGTCAATTTTTTGGCGCCGTTGCTGGAGAATTGCAAATGTGTGCCTTATTATTGGTTATTGTGAATATTGTGAATACGTTTGCCTTTTGTTTTTTGTTAGTTTTTGCTAGTTTTAGGACTTTGTTTACTCATTTCTTATTAGTTCTTGTTTTTATTTTCCCCTTTCATTATGAATTCTTACCCCTTTGGCTATGATTTTGGTTTAAATTATGTTGTAGGGAATAGAGGCTACAATGAGAACATGCATCAAGGATGGAACAATAAAAGGTAGGAGGAGCCTCAAGCTTATGGACAACCTTCTTGGCAACAACCTCCTCCAACATACTATGAGCAAGAACCACCCTTTGATGCATACCCATCTAATGGCTATGGTGGACCTCCTTGTGACAATCAACAACCACCACCATATACCTATGAACCCCTTCCTCAATATAGCCCTCAACCACCATACTCACAAGCCCCCTACAATCAAACACTTCCATATGACCCTAACCCATATCCACCATACCAACTACCTTATGAGCCATATGAACCATACTTAGAACCACCCACATTTCAACCCAATTACTCCCAAGAACCACCACCTCAATATATACCACCTCCAATGTATGCGAACTTTCAACCACAAGATGAATTTTCCTTTCCACCACAACCCTCCATAGGGGAATGTCTATATCCATCAATTCAAGAGCAATATGATCCTAATTATGTTAGCCAAGTGGAACAAGAGCCACGGGATCATTTTAAGGAAGTAATGGATTGACTTCAAGCAACCATACATCAAATGGAGCGAGAGGAAGGCCGAAAAGCACACGAAGCTTTCATGGCTAACATTGCCAAAATGAGAGCCACCATCGATCCATGGGACTCATGTAACAACCAAAGCATTTCCACAGATGAATGTGGAAAGTCAACCAAAGAGCAAAGCATGAAAGAGATCTTAGAATCTCAACTTGAGAACAAGGGACTGGAGTGTGTTGTGCAACAAGTGGAAAAGATGGAGAGTGTTGAACCGCCACATCCTTATCCTGATGAACCACCCTCCTATCATGAACCTTTCATCTCAAGAAATGAACCCTTATATCCACTCCACTCTCTAATGGATGACACCCTTGGTGTTCTTCTTCAAGGGCAAAGAGAGATGCAGCAGACGACACTAGAGTTCATAGCTACCTTGACCGAGGTAGTAGATAATTTAGCTTCACTGCGCTTCAACACTCAAAGTACGCCTATGGTCGCCTGTGGAGAATCTAATGAGGAGCGTAGCATGAAGGAGAAATTAAGAACTCCGGTGGAAAGTGAAGAATGTGACTTTGTATTGGAACAATTGGAGGAAGCCGTAATTGTTGAAGAGGAAGAAGTGGTTGAAGACTTAGGAGATGCTGAACCTCCATGGAATCTAGAGTTGTAGAGTATTCCTCCAAGAAGCTTGAAATTAATGTTGAGGAGGGTAGTGCACAACCTCCAAGGCATATTCCCTATGAAGAATTAGACAAGATAGATCAAGAAGCAAGTTCCCTTGGTGATGATGATCATGAATCAACCTATCCTAGTAATGAATTTGCATCCACAAGTGAACCCCGTGAGTTTGAAGAGCCTTCTCCCGATGAAATTGAAAGCGACATTGAGGTAGATTCCTCTCAACCTTATATTCATGATTTGAGTGACGGAAAAGAGTTGGATGAATTCAGTGAGGAAGAGCTTGAAAGTGAAGAATCTTTTCAAAAGGTGGAAGTCCCTCGGCAAGTTTGGACAAGAGTTGAATATGCTTTGTCAAGATCGTTGGAGACTTCTCCACCTAGGTTGCCATCTATTCCTTCATTTACGTGGGTAAAACTTATCTCTATTAGCTTTACCGTCCCACTTGAGTATGGTATTCTTAAAACAGATGGCCAACTTAGGAGGCTTTGTGGAATGAAGCGTAAGAAAAGGATGTTTAGTGGTTGGAGTTACAAATCAAGACTTATCAAGGTTGAGATTTCAAGAGCTAGATGCAAGGGTTGGACTAGTGATCAATTGGTTGGATCTAAGAGAAGAATTTGGTACTTCATGGAGAATTCGGATTGGTTGCCACCCGGTTGGAACAATGATGATCCACTTAAAGACGGGTGTAGAAACAAGATTTGGAATCCTGGCATACAAAAGGATCAACTTTGGGAGCTCAAAGCTTGTGAAGAACTTCATCAATGCTTGATGAATTCACTTGGAAATATTGGAGCTTATTGGAAGTCCAAGCGTTGGTGGAAGTTTCAGGATGAGTTCAAGCACAAGCTACCATGACAAGGAGCTCACAAAATGTCCAACTTAAGGACTTTAACTAAAAGTGCTAGGTAGGAGACTCCCCACCGTGGTAAATTCTTCCGATTCTATCTTTTATTTATATTGGTTATAAGTTAAATTTTTAATTTTAGTTAGATTTATTTATTTTGAGTTATAGTTTAGCTTGTTTAATAATCTTTGACCTTACTTTGGTAGTTTGTTAGCTTCTCAATCAGATTAAAAAGAAAAAGATGACACGCGTACGCGTGACCGACGCATACGCGTCATTTGCAATTTTGAATTCCCACACGTGAGCATGGCCAACGCGCACGCGTCGTATGTTAATGATACCTCCTCCAGCATAAAGACCCGAGAGTTGTGCGGAAACTGTGCGAGTGTTGTGCGAGGAGCACAATTCACACCCACGCGTACGCGTGCATGACGCGTTCGCGCACTACAAGAATTTGACAAATTAGCGACGAATTTTTGTGAGAAATATTTTTTGTCACTAATCCGTCACTAACTTGCGAGGAATTAGTGATGCACTAACAACAAAATTAAAGTGTGGTCATAAAATATCCGAACTTGATAAAAGCGAGTGATTAGCGAGAGATTCACGAGTAAGTTTGTTTCTCGCAGATGGAGTTTTGTAGCTAAAAAAAGAGTGGGGAAAATTTCGTCGCTAATTTGTCACAAATTAATTAGCGACTCACAATGTTCTAGCAAATCAGTCACTTAGGGGTTCAATCGAATAAAAGTAAAGTAGCGAGGGATATTATTGTCACTATTCCGTCACAAGTGTTTGATATACAATTAGCTAGAAACAATTCACACACTAGTTCGTCGCTACATAAACTTTGTGCAAAAAGGCTAATTAGTGAGGAACAATGTTACTAGCTAATCCATCACAAAGACTTGAAATGCATTTTGTGATGGAAAAATTCCTAGCTAATTTGTCACTAAACTTTTTATTTTTAGCGAGCAACTAGTTTCTCGCTAATTTCTTACATAATATTGTAAAAATTCAAAATTAGGGAAGCGACAGAAAACACTCATCGCTAACTCGTCGCAACGGATAAATCATTCAGCTAGGGAGGTGTTCCTTGCTAATTAGTCGCTAAAGTGAAAATACGGATATTGAGTGCCTAGTACCTAATAGCGAGAAATTTGCGATCGTTTAACAACTGACACCCTTCGTTCGCTGATTTCAAGTCGCTGATTAGCGGGCGAAATACATTTGTCGCTAAGTTGTCGCAATTTTAATTTAGCGAGCGATTTGGCAACTGCAATCTTATCACAAAGCAAAAGCTATATCCTACCTATTTGGTAGCAAATTACTCGCTAATCTCGTTAGAAATTCGTCGCATAGTTTTAACAACTCCAAAGCTAACCGAGAAAATTTTAGAAGTAACTGGTCGCAATTAGGTCACTAATCAAAAGCTTATTTAGTGAGGAATTAACAACTGATTAACAACTGTTAGACTTTCCTCGCTTATTTTATATTGCTACTAATTTGTGAGAAAAAATGTTAGTCCTTATTCTGTCCTTATTTCATGTTAATATTAATCGCTAACCTTTATATAAATCCATGGAAAATTCATGGAATTGCCAACCATGCTAATGTAATTTGTCATAATTTTGTCACTAATCTAAAGTTATTTTAAATGAGATAATAATTAAAGTCCCAAAGTTGTGACTAATAATTAGCTAGCTAATTTTTAATAACTAATAATTTACAATATTCTAACAAGATGTCAATTCTAAAAAATATTACAAACAACTAAAATCAAAAGGTTTTTCTTAAAAAAGATTTTTTTCCTTATTAGATCACAAATTAGTCATTATTTTAAATGGAAAGTGTGCTGTTAATTTGAATCGAAGTTTTAAATTAATATATTTTAAAGATAAGTTTAAAAATTCAATATTTTTAAAAAATAGGAGCAAATTGTTGATATTTTCAATCACAAAATATACTAGAAAAATATATAATAGATAAGATAATTAAATTGTTATATATAAGGATTTATTTGTATATGATTATTATTAATTAGAATCATTTTAGAATTCATTCAATAAAGATTAATTTGAGCTAGCTCTTGAATTAATTAGGATCGTCAAAATGAGCCAAATCTGTTGGACTAGCTCGTTTACTTGACTTAAATAGATGGATATTTGACTTTAAAATCAAACTCGTAAAAATACAAGTCTAAACGACTTATCCATATTTATCAGAACCGAACAGGTCGGCCGGTTCAACCAAAAAACCAGTGAACTGATGTCCTATCCGGTTTGGTTCATTATTAAGATCGGACTTGCAATTAACTCGGTCAACGACGGTCAAACCCTTGAAAACTGGGTGATTTTGTCGCAAATCGGAGTCGGTTTAGTCGGTTGACCCGCACTTCCTCCTTGACCCGCGCGCTCCACATGTAGACCAGCAGGGTGTGGATCACTGTAGGAGCATCTATTTGAATCCCCTTCAAAAAGTGGCGTCTCTAACGTTCGATCCTTAAACCTGAGAGTGAGTAAAAGATGGATATTTGACTTAAATAGATGAATATTTGACTCTAAAATCAAACTCGTAAAAATGCAAGTCTAAACAACTTAGCCGTAGTTATCAGAATGGGATCGGACTGGCCGGTTCGACTGAAAAACCAGTGAACCGTTGTCTTATCCAATTTGGTTCATTATTAAGACCAGACTTGCAATTAACTCAGTCAACGGCGGTCAAATAGTTAAAAACCGAACGGTTTTATCACAAACCGAACTCGATTTAGGCTGTTGTCCCACACTTTCTCCTTGACCCACGCGCTCCACATGTAGACTAGCAGGGTGTGGATCGCTATAGAAGCATCTATTTGAATCCCCTTTAAAAAGTTGCTCTCTAAGGTTAGCCTCCATCTCAATGTGACAAGTGAATCTTCAATAGATGTGATGCTTATAATTATATATATACCATATTATTTTATATGTGCCACTAGTAGATTTTTTATTATATTTACTCATTATTTTATCCATTATCTAAAAGTATGAATTATATCATAATTTACATATAATTTAATTAAATTAAATTTAAATAATATAAAATGTTATTATCATTTAATTTTTATTTTTAATATTTAAAATTTGATTTTATTATAATTTTATATATTTATTAAATTATTATCGGATTAAACGGTTCGACCAATAACCCACCGGTTGAACCACTGACCAAATGTCCAGTAATTTGACTAGATTGATTGTTTGTTCGGTTTTGATAGTTATAGACTTAGTTCGATTAACCATAAAAAATAGTGAATTAAGATTTTTCATGTTTATTAAAAAAAATTTATCTATCTTACAAATTTTTTTTAAAAATTTATCTTTTTGTAATAAATCAAAATAAAAATTTAAAAACAAAAGAAAAAAATTAATAACTCAAAAAAACAAAATAAATTATATTAATTTAAAAACATTTAATTTCAAAATTAAAAACGCACAAATGAGCGTCCTTTCCATTACTTCAAATAAAAAATTATGTATAAGCGCTCTTTACAGTACTTTAAATTAAAAATTGAAAATCCCATTATCTCATAATAACTTCCTTTTATCATTGGAGCCACCGCCATAGAAAGAGAAAGACAAATGCTTGAAACAACCCCAAATGACCTAACATAACCCTCCTTAACATTGTCTCTTCAATGATTCGTGCGCCGAAAATCAGTCTCCTACACCCACAATCAGAGGCTCAGCGTCCCCTATCGTGCTCCCGCTGCTCCGCCATCGGCGCTGCCGGACAGCACCAACCCTGGCTTGCGTCCCGCGACCATTTTCTCTTCCTCTCCCTTCCTCATAGCGCATCTCTGTCCTCGTCGTCCTTCCTGGCAAAGCTCCACACAGCAACAGGCCAGCAGCACGTTGTCGTCCTCCACGACTCCACACATGCCGCAACAACTCTCTGATAATAGTGGACACTACATTGCGTGGTAATTCACTGTTTGGTTGTCATCTATTGAAGGATCTTCTATATTGTATGGTTTCATGAAGATTGCATCCTTTTTATTTATTTTGTACTAGCATACATGATGATTCTCCTAACCTCAATTTCTTTGGCAAACAATAAGATGGGCTCAATAGGTGTACTTATTTACGTCATTCTTACGTCTATAGACCCACACAAGTTAATTACTGAGTCAGTCATAACATAGAACCTCCTAATGTAAGACCCAAACACTCACTTTTGCCGATTAGTTATCGTTCCCCGCTTGTGGTTAACTTTGGACCCTAAGTAGTACAGCTACCAAGAGAAAGAATTTAAATTTAATGCACTAACTGCCTTTCGATCGTATCCTGCCAGATTAGAAAATGTGGTTCGGTCTTGCATTTTTCACTTGAATGGTCATGCAAATGCAAGACTCAATGCATCAAAATTGAAATTCACTTTATATAATGTAAGATACGATATCTAGGGAATTAATTTAGAGATATCTATCAATAACTTCTGGTCTTTTACATCTAAACTTCTTTGTATTTTCTTATGGTTATGTTATAATCATTGTTCTAAAAATTAAACCAGACCGGCCAGTTCAACCGAATTAATCAGAAACCGGTCATCTAATCGGTTTGGTTAAAGTACAAAAATGTCTGGCTAAAAATTGGTAAAAAATCGGTCGAACCGACGGTTAATCGGTGAACTATTTTGAACCGAACGGTTTTTTCCGGTTTTTAATTTTAAAAAAAATGAGAAAAATAAAAAATATATAAACCCTCCCCCAGTTTCTCTCTTTTCACTCACCCAGAACCCAACCCCCCCTTCTCTCTCTACACTCCACGGAACCCTAGCCCCTTTTTCTTTCTCTCTCCCAACAAACAGCAGCAGGAATCCCATCTCCTTGCGTCGCTAGGTCTCATCGCCGCCGCCGGGTGGAACTAACCGTGGTGGCATCAGGAATCATCGCCTGTAGAAGGTAAAGATACTCGTCGTCTGTCGTCGTCGTTTCTCCCCTCGCCGTCGTCTCTCTCTATCGCAGTCGAGCCCTCTCTGTCGCCGTCGAGCCCTCTCTCTGTGTCGCCGTTGACAATCAATCTCTGTGTGTCGCCGTTGAGCTCTCGATCTCTCTGTGTTACCGTCGAGCTAACGACCCTTCTCCGGTAAATAATGCTGCTTGAATTATTTTTACTTGCTTTTTGTACTTTTGTTAATAGGTGTTGATTGGGTTGCTGGTTTTACTATTTTAGTGATCTTGATTTTCTGAGTTAATAGTACTGCATTACTGATTTTGATCATTTTTTATTATCCTGAGTTGTTGATTTTTTGAAATGTTGTTGCTAATTTTTTGGAATAATACTGTTGCTGGTTTTCTAGTTTTCTGATTTGGGTATGGCTGATATTGTGAGTGAATGGCAAGTTCATGCGGAGGTTCGGGTTCTGTGAGAACGCCAAGATGGATCAGGTGAAGACATCCATAGAGAATGATGTTCTTACTGTCACTGTTCCCAGGGCTGAAGTTAAGAAACCTGATGTTAAGCCCATTTAAATCACTGGTTAAACAAGATAATTTTTCTTAATCCCCCCGTTTTAGTTTTCAAGCCTGTGTTTTCGTTTTGTTGTGAATTGTGATTACCTAATATCTATGATGTTCATGTCCTAGAAATATAAATCATGTAGTAGTGGTAAATAAGAAAGCAAGATTATTATGATATGAGATGTCGTCAAGTATGCAGTGCACGAATGGAATTTTTTCTGTGGCTGTGCTTTGAAAATCCTATCTATGATGGAAATCTTGAAACTAACAATGATGATTATGATTTTTTATGATTAGAGTTTTGTTTAGTTAAAAAGGTAAAATTTTAAATTTTATTAGGTTAGAAATTATTGAATTTAAATATTTGAAATTATATATTTAATTTTTAATAATTTTGTTTAAAATTTATTTAACCCGGTTGAACTTTGGTTGAACTCCGGTCGAACCATTAAACCAGTGAACCAGTTATCTTATCGGTTTATTAACCGGTCCGGTTCTCACAACCTTGGTTATAATTATAGTGAATGTATATGTAACACATGGTGGTACTGTAAGCTTGTTTTCTTTATGTGGAAGCGGAACATATTTGTAGTTTCTTGTTTTTCTTTGGAAAACAAATTGGCACAGTAGTATTGTAAATAAGTTTGAATATTTAGTTTTACAAAGGGACAACTTCTAAATTTATTATTCATACGTCCCTGTTTTCCTTTCAAAGTTAAGCGAACATTGCACACAAATTTTGAGGAGGTTACATGGGCAAAATTGAAGTCTGCTATTTATGCTATATTCTTGAAGCAACCCGACTCTTGTGATTTGGAAAAGCTTTATCAGGTATTCCTAGATATTCTGTTATTATTTATTATTCACAGTTGGGTTAGCTTGGGTTTGTCCTGTGAATTTTATGGTGAAATAGCTCATTAGTATTTTATGGTGAACTCTTCTGTAGGCTGTCAGTGATCTTTTCATATATAAAATGGCTGAAAATCTTTATCAGCAAATTGAAATGGAATGTGAAGCACATGTATCTATAGCTTTGCAGTCTTTGGTTGGACAAAGCCCAGATTTGGTTGTTTTCTTATCTCTAGTTGAGAGATGTTGGCAGGATCTTTGTGACCAAATGTTGATGATTCGGGGTATAGCCTTGTATCTGGATAGGACATATGTGAAGCAAACAGCAAATGTACGGTCCTTATGGGACATGGGCTTACAACTTTTCCACTAACATCTTTCATTGTCTCCTGAAGTTTAACACAAAACTATTATCGGTCTTCTAAGAATGATTGAAAGTGAAAGGTAAATCCTTATGTTACAATCATAATCTTATAAATGAATGTCAGACCTCTTAATATATGACGGTGGCAGGGAGTATATTTCCTTGGTTTTTCTATTTGCTGTCATCATAGATTTTATGTTTCTTCTTGCCATTACCTTGCATGGGCTAAGTTGATATGACACTGATGAGACCATGAGGGAGCATGTGCTGTCAAAATACTTGTAATATTTCTAATTTCCTGTTTCAAAATATATCAGTAACCATTGTAACTGGTTGACATACAAAGGATAATTTTGTGAATAGTTTTGGCTTGAGTAGTTTGTTAATTTATTTTTAATGAATTTGGTCCAGTAGAATACATCTTTATTATATATGAGCATTATTTATGGTTATGTGAATTAATTTCTCTCTCTTACCATAAAAAAAGATTAGCTAAATTATCATGTTTTGGGGGGGGGGAACGGGAGCATAAATGTCCTTTTGTGATGGAGCTTTCATTTTTCTGTTGTTCGTCTGGTATTTCGGATTAGGTGAAGCAGTGGATAGAACGCTTCTAAACCATCTTTTGAAGATGTTCACAGCACTAGGAATATATGCAGAAAGCTTCGAGAAGCCATTTCTTGAATGCACATCTGAATTTTATGCTGCTCAAGGTATGAAATACATGTAGCAATCAGATGTTCCAGATTATTTGAAGCATATGGAGGTGGTTCCTTTTCTTTATCCCCTTCTATTATCTTGTAAGCTTGAATTGTTGGTATTTGTATGTGCTCCTTTAAGTAGTTCTTTAACTATTGGATCTTGCCATGCCATGTATGTATTTTATCTAATCATGCATAATAGTTATCTTTGCATAGTTGAACCCTGCCTGCATATCACATTGTTTATGTACTAAATGGATATTTTTGTACTCATTTTTGTAGACAAAAATGCAAGAGGAACATGATAGATGCCTGATCTACTTGGATGCGAGTACTAGGAAGCCGCTGATAGCCACAGCAAAAAAGCAACTTCTTGAACGCCATATACCTGCCATTCTTGATAAGGTTGTGACTGCTACTAGCTTCATGATTTTTCTGGGTGTTCAACTCCCTCCCCCCTTCTATTTTCACCTTACTTAAGCTTGATTATTATTAGGGGAGAGTGATTTCATTTGATTTTGACTTTAGCTTGATTATTGGGTCTTTATTGATTAATCGATCAATTAATTAATTAATTCAACACAATTGATTTTGTTCTGTTCTTGATTTTCTCTGTTCTTGATTTTTTTTGTTCTTGCTATGGTTTGTTGTTTGATGCACCACTATTTCGTGATATATTTTGTACTTAATTGAGTGGATTTTGTCCACTAAACTCACACTTATTCATATAATTTGCATGTTTAACATTTTCCTTCCTAAATTCTGTGCTATGATTGAAAACATGCTTCTTTGGCCCTAAATTTTCTAACTTTAATCCTCTCTTATTACCATTCAATGCCTTGATATGTGTATTAAGTGATTTCAGAGTTTATAGGGAAGGAATAGCTTAGAGGATGGAAAGGAAGCATGCAAAAGTGGAAGGAATACAAGAAATTGAAGGAATTGCTAAGCTGTCCAGCTTGAACTCTTCGTACTTAACTGACCATAACTTGAGCTACAGAGGTTCAAATGAGGCGGTTCCAGTTGCGTTTGAAAGCTAACATCTGGGGCATCAAAATGATATATAATTTATCATAGTTGCTTTGGCGTTTAGGGGCGCGCACATGTGCATCTGCGAAAATTCAGCGTATCAGAATTCGCCCCCAGCGATTTCTGGGCTGTTTTTGACCCAGTTTTTGGCGTAGAAAACACAGATTAGAGGCTACAGAGTGGAGGAATGCATTCATTCATGAATCAATTCACACAATTTAGGTTTTAGATGTAGTTTCTAGAGAGGGTGGTGGTGCACAAAATCATAATCAACACTTTTGCAATTTCGCACAACTCACCAGCAATTGCACTGGGTCGTCCAAGTAATACCTTACGTGAGTAAGGGTCGATCCCGCAGAGATTGTCGGATTGAAGCAAGCTATGGTCATCCTTGTAAATCTCAGTCAGGCGAATTCAAATGGTTATGAGGTTTTGATATTTAAAATATAAATAAAACATAAAATAAAATAGAAATACTTATGTAATTCATTAGTGGGAATTTCAAATAAGCGTCTGGAGATGCTTTGTGGCTTCTGAACTTCTGCTTTCCTACTGCCTTCTTCCAACCATGCGTTACCTCCTTCCATGGCAAGCTGTATGTTGGGGGATCACCGTTGTCAATGGCTACCGTCTGTCCTCTCAGTGAAAATGGTCCGGCTACGGGTTTTGTAGGGCTAATCATCTGTCGGTTCTCACTCATGTTGGAATAGGATCTATTGATCCTTTTGCGTCTGTCACTACACCCAACACTCGCGAGTTTGAAGCTCGTCACAGTCATGCTATCCCAGATCCTATTCGAAATACCAAAGACAAGGTTTAGAATTTCCGGATCTCAAGAATACTGCCAATTGATTCTAGCCTATACCACGAAGACTCTGATCTCACGGAATGGAAGGCTCTGTTGTCAGGAGAGGCAATCATGCGTCGTGAACCAGGAGGCTAAGAGATACACACTCAAGCTATTGCAGATAGAACGGAAGTGTTTGTCAGGCACGCGTTCATAGGTGAGAATAATGATTAGTGTCACGGATCATCACATTCATCAGGTTGAAGTGCGAGTGAATATCTTAGAGAAGAAGTAGGCGTGAATTGAAGAGAAAAACAGTAGTAATTGCATTAATTCATGAAGAACAGCAGAGCTCCACACCTTAATCTATGGGGTGTAGAAACTCCACCGTTGAAAATACATAAGAACAAGGTCTAGGCATGGCCAAATGGCCAGCCCCCAAACGTGTAAAAGATGATAAAAGTTACATTTGGTGATCAAAGATGAAAATACAATAGTAAAAGGTCCTATTTATAATGAACTAGTGGCCTAGGGTTTACAGAAATAAGTAAATGATGCAGAAATCCAATTCTGGAGCCCACATGGTGTGTGCTTGGGCTGAGCATTGAAACTTTTTCATGCATAGGCTGTTCCTGGAGTTAAACGCCAGCTTTGGTGCCAGTTTGGGCGTTTAACTCCAATTCTGGTGCCAATTTGGATGTTTTACGCCAGAATTCCTTGAGCTAACTTTGAATGCTAATTTGGGCCATCAAATCTCAGGCAAAGTATGGACTATTATATATTTCTGGAAAGCCCAGGATGTCTACTTTCCAACGCAATTGAGAGCTTACCGATTAGGCATCTGTAGCTCCAGAAAATCTACTTCGAGTGCAGGGAGATCAGAATCCAACAGCATCTGCAGTCCTTTTTCAGCCTCTGAATCAGATTTTTGCTTAGGTCCCTCAATTTCAGGCAGAAAATACCTGAAATCATAGAAAAAGACACAAACTCATAGTAAAGTCCAGAAATGTGATTTTTATTTAAAAACTAATAATTATATACTAAAAACTAACTAAGTCATACTAAAAACTACCTAAAAACAATGCTAAAAAGCGTATAAATTATCCGCTTATCACAACACCAAACTTTAATTGTTGCTTGTCCCCAAGCAACTAAAAACAAAATAGGATAAAAAGAAGAGAATATATAATAAATTTCAAACTTATCCATGAAGATTAGCCTCAATTAGATGAGCGGGACTTATAGCCTTTTTGCTTCTGAACAGTTTTGGCATCTCACTTTATCTTTTTAAGTTCAGAATGATTGGCATCTATAGGAACTCAGAATTTAGATAGTGTTATTGATTCTCTTAGTTCAGTATGTTAATTCTTGAACACAGTTATTTTATGAGTCTTGGCCGTGACCCTAAGCATTTTGTTTTCCAGTATTACCACCGGATACATAAATGCCACAAACACATAACTGGGTGAACCTTTTCAGATTGTGACTCAGCTTTGCTAGAGTCCCCAGTTAGAGGTGTCCAAAGCTCTTAAGAACACTCTTTTTGCTTTGGACCACGACTTTAACCGCTCAGTCTCAAGCTTCTCACTTGACACCTTCACGCCACAAGCACATGGTTAGGGACAGCTTGGTTTAGCCGCTTAGGCCGGGATTTTATTCCTTTGGGCCTTCCTATCCATTAATGCTCAAAGCCTTGGATCCTTTTTGTTTTTCCCTTGCCTTTTGGTTTAAAGGGCTATTGACTTTTTCTGCTTTCTTTTTCTTTTTTTTCTTTTTTTTTCGCATAAAATCTTTTCTATTCACTTCTTTTTCTTGCTTCAAGAATCAATTTTATGATTTTTCAGATTATCAATAACATTTCTCCTTTTTCATTATTCTTTCAAGAGCCAACAGTTTTAACATTCATAAACAACAAATTCACAAATATGCACTGTTCAAGCATTCATTCAGAAAACAAAAGGTATTGCCACCACATCAAAATAATTAAATTAATTTCAAGATAGAATTCGAAACGATGTACTTCTTGTTCTTTTGTAATTAAAAACATTTTTCATTTAAGAAAAGTGATGGATTCATAGGACATTCATAGCTTTAAGACATAGACACTAGACACTAATGATCATGTAATAAAGACACAAACATAAATAAAATATAAAAACGAAAAACAGAAAATAAAGAGCAAGAAAATTAAAGAATGGGTCCACCTTAGTGATGGCAGCTAGTTCTTCCTCTTGAAGATCTTATGGAGTGCTTGAGCTCCTCAATGTCTCTTCCTTGCCTTTGTTGCTCCTCCCTCATGGCTATTTCATCCTCTCTAATTTCATGGAGAGTAATGGAGTGCTCTTGGTGCTCCATTTTTAGTTGCTCCATATTCGAACTCAAATCTCCTAAGGAGGTGTTGATTTGCTCCCAATAGTTGTGTGGAGGAAAATGCATCCCTTGAGGCATCTTAGGGATTTCTTGATGAGGGACTTCCTCATGCTCTTGTTGAGGTCCATAAGTGAGCTCTCTTGTCTGCTCCATCCTTTTCTTAGTGATGGGCTTGTCCTCTTCAATGAGGGTGTCTTCCTCTATGACAATTCCAGCTGAATTGTAGAGGTGACAAATGAGATGAGGGAAGGCTAACCTTGCCAAAGTGGAGGTTTTGTCAGCCACTTTGTAGAGTTCTAGAGATATGACCTCATGAACTTCTACTTCCTCTCCATTCATGATACTATGGATCATGATAGCCCGGTCTATTATAACTTCAGACCGGTTGCTAGTAGGAATGATAGAGCGTTGGATGAACTCCAACCATCCCCTAGCCACGGGTTTGAGGTCAAGCCTTCTTAGTTGAACCAGTTTGCCTCTTGAGTCTCTTTTCCACTGAGCTCCTTGTATTATTGGCAAGTTGAATGCCAACCTTACATTTTCCGGACTAAAATATAAGTATTTCCCCCGAACTATTGTAAGCCAATTCTTTGGGTTCGGGTTCACACTTTGATCATAGTTTTTGGTGACCCATGCATTAGCATAGAACTCTTGAACCATTAAGATTCCGACTTGTTGAATGGGGTTGGTGAGAACTTCCCAACCTCTTTTTTGAATCTCATGTCGGATCTCCGGATACTCATTCCTTTTGAGCATGAAAGGGACCTCGGGGATCACCTTCTTCTTCGCCACAACTTCATAGAAGTGGTCTTGATGGACTTTTGAGATGAATCTCTCCATCTCCCATGACTCAGAGGTGGAAGCTTTTGCCTTTCCTTTCCTCTTTCTAGAGGTTTCTCTGGCCTTAGGTGCCATAAATAGTTATGGAAAAACAAAAAGCAACACTTTTACCACACCAAACTTAGAAGGTTTGTTCGTCCTCGAGCAAAAGAAGAAAGAAGGGAGTAGAAGAAGAAGAAAATAGAGGAGATGGAGAGGTGGGAGTGGTTCGGCCAAGGGGGGAGAAAGAAGTGTTTATGATGTGTGAAAAGGAATGAGGGATTAGGGGTTTATAGAGGAGTGGAGAGAGGGGTAGGGTTCGTGTATTAGGGTTGGGTTTGGGAGGGAAAGGATTTGAATATGAATTGTGAGATGGGTGTTATGGGGAAGAGTGGTGGAGGTGATTGGTGAGGGGTATTTGAGTAAGGGTGTTATGGGAAGATGTGAAGAAGAGAGAGATAGTTGAGGTAGGTGGAGATCCTGTGGGATCCACAGATCCTGAGGTGTCAAGAACTTCTCATCCCTGCACTATTTTGGCATGTAAACGCCCCTTGAGGTGCCAATCCTGGTGTTAAACGCCAGCTTGCTACCCATTTCTGGCGTTTAACGCCAGCTTCTCTTTCCTTTCTGGCGTTAAATGCCAACTTTTCTTCCTTTGCTGGCATTAAACGCCAACTTGGTGCCCTTTTCTGGTGTTAAACGCCCAGAATGGTGCCAGACTGGGCGTTTAACGCCTATTCTGCTACTCTTACTGGCGTTTAAATGCCAGTAAGCTCATCCTCCAGGGTGGCTATTTTCAATGCTATTTTTGATTTTAACTTTTGTTTTTGTGACTCCACATGATCATCATCCTAAAAAAAACATGAAATAACAATAGAAATTTAACATAGATAAGTAAAAAAATTGGGTTGCCTCCCAATAAGTGCTTCTTTAATGTCAATAGCTTGACAGTGGGCTCTCATGGAGCCTCACAGATACTCAGAGCATGATGATGGCCTCCCAACACCAAACTTAGAGTTTGAATGTGGGGGCTCTATTTGACTCTGCATTGAGAGAAGCTTGTCGTGCTTCTTCTCCATGTGTACAGAAGGAGATTCTTTAGCTTTACACATAAGGTAGTCCTCATTTACTTGAAGGACCAACTCTCCTCTGTCAACATCAATCACAGCTTTTGCTGTGGCTAGGAAGGGTCTGCCAAGGATGATAGATTCATCCTTATTCTTCCCAGTGTCTAGGATTATGAAGTCAGCAGGGATGTAAAGAACTTCAACCTTTACCAAGACATCCTCTACAAGTCCATAAGCCTGTTTCCTTGAATTGTCTGCCATCTCTAGTGAGATTCTTGCAGCTTGCACCTCAAGGATCCCTAGTTTCTCCATTACAGAGAGGGGCATGAGGTTTATACTTGACCCTAGGTCACACAAAGCCTTCTCAAAGGTCATGGTGCCTATGGTACAGGGTATTAAGAATTTTCCAGGATCCGGTTTCTTCTGGGGTAATGTTTGCCTAATCTAGTCATTCAGTTCATTGGTGAGCAAGGAGGGTTCATCCTCCCAAGTCTCATTACCAAATAACTTGGCATTCAGCTTCATGATTGCTCCAAGGTACTTAGCAACTTGCTCTTCAGTAATATCTTTATCCTCTTCAGAGGAAGAATACTCATCAAAGCTCATGAATGGCAGAAGTAGGTTCAATGGAACCTCTATAGTCTCTGTATGAGCCTCAAATTCCCTTGGTTCCTCAAAAGGGAACTTCTTTTCGTTCAGAGGACATCCCGTGTGGTTTTTCTCACTGGGAATCACGCCCTCCTTACTTTCTCCAGGTTCGGCCATGTTGGTCATGGTTATGGCCCTGCACTGTCTCTTGGGATTTTCTTCTGTATTGCTTGGGAGAGTGCTAGGAGGAGTTTCAGTAATTCTCTTACTCAGCTGACCCACTTGTGCCTCCAAATTTCTAATAGAGGATCTTGTTTCATTCATGAAACTTAGTGTGGTCTTAGATAGATCAGAGACTATGGTAGCTAGGCCAAAATGACTCTGCTCAGAGTTCTCTATTTGTTGCTGAGAAGATGATGGAAAAGGTTTGCTATTGCTAAACCTATTTCTTCCACCATTATTGTTGTTGAAGCCTTGTTGAGGCTTCTGTTGGTCCTTCCATAAGAGATTTGGATGATTTCTCCATGAAGGATTATAGGTGTTTCCATAGAGTTCTCCCATGTAATTCACCTCTTCCATTGCAGGGTTCTCAGGATCATAAGCTTCTTCTTCAAAAGATGCTTCTTTATTACTGCTGGATGCAGCTTGCATTCCAATCAGACTCTGAGAAATCATATTGACTTGCTAAGTTAATATTTTTTTCTGAGCCAATATGGTATTCAGAGTATCAATCTCAAGAACTCCTTTCTTCTGAGTTGTCCCATTATTCACAGGATTCCTTTCAGAAGTGTACATGAACTGGTTATTTGCAACTATTTCAATGAGTTCCTGGGCTTCTTCAGGCGTCTTCTTCAGATGAAGAGATCCACTAGCAGAGTTGTCCAATGACATCTTGGACAGTTCAGATAGACCATCATAGAATATGCATATGATGCTCAATTCTGAAAGCATGCCAGAAGGACACCTTCTGATCAATTGCTTGTATCTTTCCCAAGCTTCATAGAGGGATTCGCCTTCCTTCTGTCTGAAGGTCTGGACTTCCATTCTAAGCTTATTCAATTTTTGAGGTGGAAAGAACTTTGCCAAGAAGGCATTGACCAGCTTTTTCCAAGAGTTCAGGCTTTCTTTAGGTTGTGAATCCAACCATGTCCTAGCTCTGTCTCTTACAGCAAAGGGGAAAAGCATAAGTCTGTAGACCTCAGGGTCAACCCCATGGGTCTTAACAGTGTCACAGATTTGCAAGAATTCAGGTAAAAACTGATGAGGATCTTCCAATTGAAGTCCATGATACTTGTAATTCTACTGCATTAGAGAAACTAATTGAGGCTTTAGCTCAAAGTTGTTTGCTCCAATTGCAGGAATTGAGATGCTCCTTCCACAGAAGTCAGAAGAGGGTGCAATGAAGTCACCAAGCATCTTCCTTGTATTGTTGGCATTGTTGTTATTTTCGGCTGCCATGTCTTCTTCTTTTTCAAAAATTTCTGTCAGGTCCTCTCCAGAGAGTTGTGCTTTAGCTTCTCTTAGCTTCCTCTTCAAGGTCCTTTCAGGTTCAGGATCAGCTTCAACAAGAATGCCTTTGTCCTTGTTCCTGCTCATAAGAAAGAGAATAGAACAAGAAAGTATGGAATCCTCTATGTCACAGTATAGAGATTCCTTGAGGTGTCAGAGGAAAACAGGAACAGAGGGATGAGGTATGTAGATAAGAATTCAAACATATGAAGAAGGAGAGAGAGTCCGAATTGCTAATTGAGGAGGAATGTTAGTCCTTAAATAGAAGAAGGTGAGGAGGGGGAAAATTTTCGAAAACAAATTTTTAAATAAAACTAAAAATTTTAAAATAATTAAAAAAAGAATTTTGAAAAATTGGTTGATGATTTTTCGAAAATTAAAAGTGAGAAAGTGGTTGGGTGATTTTGAAGAAGATATGATTGAAATAGAAAACTTTTAAAATCAAACAAAAAGTCAAGTAATTAATTGAAAAAGATTTGAAAATCAATTTTAAAAAGATAAGAAGTTAGAAAAAGATTTTGAAATTAAATTTTGAAAAAGATATGATTGAAAATCATTTTGAAAAAGATTTAAAATGGAAATAAAAAAAGATTTGATTTTGAAAATTAAAGTTGATTACTTGACTAACAAGAAACTAAAAGATATTATTTTAAAATTTAAAGATTGAACCTTTCTTAATAAGCAAGTAACAACTTGAGATTTTTGAATCAATCACATTAAATATTAGCATTAATTTTGAAAAATTATGAAGATTTGAAAAATATTTGAATTAAAAACTAACTTACCGCCTTTGTGTTGTCCTAGCGTTAAACGCCCAGAATGGTATCCAATCTGGCGTTTAACGCCCAAAATGCTACCCTTTTGGGTGTTTAACGCCCAGCCAGGGTTAAACGCTAGTTTTCCTTCCTCTCTGGGCGTTCTGAACGCCCAGCTTTTTCTCTGTAATTCCTCTGCTGTATGTTCTGAATCTTCAATTCTCTGTATTATTGACTTGAAAAGACATAATTTTGAAAATTTTTGAATTTTTAATGATGAGAGAGAACAACAACAAAATGAAACTAAATCATGAAAAAATAGGATCAAATAACCAATGCATGCAAGATGCCAAACTTAGAAATTTTCATCTTAGAGACACTAACAAATTGAGAATGCACATGAGAAACAACAAAAGACACAAAATAAGAGAATTTAAAGATCAGACCCAATAAAATAATCAAGAACAACTTGAACATCAATGAAGAATAAAACTCAAATGCATTGATTTTCAAAAATTTAAAGAAAAAATCAAAATATGCAATTGACACCAAACTTAAAATTTGACACTAGACTCAAACAAGAAACATAAAATTTTTTGGTTTTTATGATTTTATTAAAATTTTTTTTGGGTTTTTCGAAAATTATTTTGAAAAAGAAAATGAAGAAATTCAAAATTTTTTTATATGAATTCCAGGAATCATCCAATGTTAGTCTAAAGCTTCAGTCTAAAAAGATTAGACATGGCTAGCCAAGCTTCAGCAAGACATTACATACAACAGCCAAATTGATGGGAATCAATTAGCTCCTGTGATGATAAAAGCATCATCTAAAACTCTAGAATTCATTCTTAAAAATTTTGAAGACATAGATTAATTTATTTTTTTGAAATTTTTTTTTCGAAAATAAGAAGAATAAAAACAAAAAGCTTAAAATAAAAATAAAATTACCTAATCTGAGCAACAAGATGAACCTTCAGTTGTCCAAACTCGAACAATCCCCGGCAACGGCGCCAAAAACTTGGTGCACGAAATCACAATCAACACTTTTGCAATTCCGCACAACTAACCAGCAAGTGCACTGGGTTGTCCAAGTAATACCTTATGTGAGTAAGGGTCGATCCCATGGAGATTGTCGGCTTGAAGCAAGCTATGGTCATCCTTGTAAATCTTAGTCAGGCGAATTCAAATGGTTATGAGGTTTTGATAATTAAAATATAAATAAAACAGAAAATACAATAGAAATACTTATGTAATTCATTGGTGGGAATTTCAGATAAGCGTCTGGAGATGCTTTGTTGCTTCTGAACTTCTGCTTTCCTACTTCCCTCTTCCAACCATGCGTTACCTCCTTCCATGGCAAGCTGTATGTTGGGGGATCACCGTTGTCAATGGCTACCATCCGTCCTCTTAGTTAAAATGGTCCGGCTACGGGTTATGTAGGGCTAATCATCTGTCGGTTCTCACTCATGTTGGAATAGGATCCATTGATCCTTTTGCGTCTGTCACTACGCCCAACACTCGCGAGTTTGAAGCTCGTCACAGTCATCCCATCCCAGATCCTACTCGGAATACCACAGACAAGGTTTAGACTTTCCGGATCTCAAGAATGCTGCCAATTGATTCTAGCCTATACCACGAAGACTCTGATCTCACGGAATGGAAGGCTCTGTTGTCAGGAGAGGCAATCATGCGTCGTGAACCAGGAGGCTAAAAGATACACACTCAAGCTATTGCAGATAGAACGGAAGTATTTGTCAGGTACGCGTTCATAGGTGAGAATAATAATGAGTGTCACGGATCATCACATTCATCAGGTTGAAGTGCAAGTGAATATCTTAGAGAAGAAGTAGGCGTAAACTGAAGAGAAAAACATTAGTAATCGCATTAATTCATGAAGAACAGCAGAGCTCCACACCTTAATCTATGGGGTGTAGAAACTCCACCGTTGAAAATACATTAGAACAAGGTCTAGGCATGGCCAAATGGCCAGCCCCCAAATGTGTAAAAGATGATAAAACTTACATTTGGTGATCAAAGATGAAAATACAAGAGTAAAAGGTCCTATTTATAATGAACTAGTGGCCTAGGGTTTACAGAAATAAATAAATGATGCAGAAATCCACTTCTGGGGCCCACTTGGTATGTGCTTGGGCTGAGCATTGAAACTTTTTCATGTATAGGCTGTTCCTGGAGTTAAACGCCAGCTTTGGTGCCAATTTGGGCGTTTAACTCCAATTCTGGTGCCAGTTTGGGCGTTTTACGCCAAAATTCGTTGGTCTAACTTTGAACGCCAGTTTGGGCCATCAAATCTTGGGCAAAGTATAGACTATTATATATTTCTGGAAAGACCAAGATGTCTACTTTCCAACGCAATTGAGAGCGCGCCAATTGGGCTTCTAGAGCTCCAGAAAATCCACTTCGAGTGCAGGGACGTCAGAATCCAACAGCATCTGTAGTCCTTTTTCAGCCTCTGAATCAGATTTTTGCTCAGGTCCCTCAATTTCAGCCAGAAAATACCTGAAATCACAGAAAAATACACAAACTCATAGTAAAGTCCAGAAATGTGATTTTTATTTAAAAACTAATAATTATATACTAAAAACTAACTAAATCATACTAAAAACTACCTAAAAACAATACTAAAAAGCGTATAAATTATCCGCTCATCAGGAGGCTCTCTCCTCTCTCTAGGTTTTAGGATTTCTCTTAGTTTTAGGTTTATTTCTTCTCAATTCCAAGTTCAATGTTCCTTTAATTTAGTTTTTTTCTACTTTTATTTATTCTAGCATTCTAGTTTATTTATTTTCCCAATTTGGTTTATGAACTCCATGTTAGATTTGATTTCTTTATTTAATGCAATTTGAGGTATTTCATATTTATTATTTTAATTTAGATTTTTACATTCTTAGCTTGAATTGATTGATTGAAGACTCTTGAGTTATCAAACTCCTTTGTTGATTGATAATTAAAAGTTGTTAATTGACTTGAATTCCACTAACTCTACTCTTTCCTTTGTAGTTGACTAGGACTTGAGGATTCAAATTGATTTATCCATTTGAGTTACCTTAATAGTTAGAGGTTAACTAAGTGGTTGCAATGAACTATTGATGTCATAATTGATAAGGAGAACTAGGATAGAACTTCTAATTCTCATACCTTGCCAAGAGCTTTCTCAGCTATTAATTTAATTTCTTGCAATTTAATTTTCTTGTTCCTTATTCAAAATCCCAAAAATATACTATCTCATAACCAATAATAACTACACCTCCCTGCAATTCCTTGAGAGACGACCCGAGGTTTGAATACTTCGGTTATTAATTTTTAGGGGTTTGTTACTTGTGACAACCAAGTTTTTGTATGAAAGGATTATTGTTGGTTTAGAAACTATACTTTCAACGAGGTTTTATTTGTGAAATTCTTTACTAGCAAAAATCCGCTTGTCAAAATGGCGCCATTGCCGGGGAATTGCAAACGTGTGCCTTATTATTGGTTATTGTGAATATTGTGAATAATTTTGCTTTTTCGTTTCTTTGTTAGTGTTTCTAGTTTTAGGAGTTTATTTTCATTAATTTTTTTATTAGTTTTTATTTCTCTTACTACTATGAATTCTCACTCCTTTGGCTATGAGTTTAGTTACAATCATGTTATAGGAAGAGGAGATTACAATGAAAGCTTGGATCAAGGATGGGACAATCAAAGATGGGAGGAGCCACAAGGATTTGATCAATCCTCTTGGCAACAACCATCTCTAAGGCACTATCAACAACCATTCTATGATGCTTACCAAGACAATGGTTGTGGTGGACCTCTTCGTGATAATCAACACCCACCACAAAATACCTATGAACCCCCTCCTCAACATAGCTTTGAACCACCATACTCACAAGTCTCCTACTACCAAACACCCTCATATGATCCTAACCCATATCCACCATATCAATCACCCTATAAGCCATATGAACCATATATAGAACCACCCCAATTCCAACATAATTACTCCCAAGAACCACCACCCCCATATACACCATATCCATATCCATCAATCTAAGAGCCATATGATCCTAATTATGTTATCCAAGCGAAACAAGAGTCAAGGGATCGTCTCAGGGAAACACTGGATCGGTTTCATGCAACCATTCATCAATTGGACCGAGAGGTAAGCCGAACAGTACCTGAAGCTCTCATGGCTAAAGAATCTCAACTTGAGAACAAGGAATTGAAGTGTGTTGTGCAACAAGTAGAACAGATGGAGAATGTTGAACCACCACACCCTTATTATGATGAACCACCCTCATATCATGGGTGACACTTTAAGTGTTCTTATTCAAGGGCAAAGAGAGATGTAAAGGACGACATAAGAGTTCATAGCTACCTTGACCGAGGTAGTAGGTAATTTAGCCTCTCTGCGCTTCGATACTCAAAGCACTCCCATGTCTACATGTGGAGAATCATTAAAAGATCATAGCATGAAGGAGACACTAGAAACTCCGGTGGACAAAGAGGAACGTGATTTTGTATTGGAACAAGTGGAGGAAGCCGTAATAGTTGAAGAGGAAGAAGTGGTTGAAGATTTAGGAGACGCTGAACCTCCATGGGAAGCCAGAGTTGCAGAGTATTCCTCGAAGAAGATTGAAATCGATGTCAAGAAGGCCAGTGCACAACCTCCATGGCATATTCCTTATGAAGACTTGGATGGGATAGATCAAGAAGAAAGTTCCCTTGGTGATGAGGATCATGGATCAAGTCTTCTTAGTGATGAATCTACATCCGCAAATGAACTCCTTGAATATGAAGACTCCTTTCTGATTGAGTCTGAGAATGATGTGGAAGCGGAAGTCCTTCGGAAAGGGTGGATGGGAGTTGAGTATGCTTTGTCAAGAACATTGGAGACTTCTCCACCTAGGTTGCCATCTACTCCTTCATTTGAGTGGGTAAGGCTTGTATCTATTCGCCCTACCGTTCCACTTGAATATAGAATTCTTGAAACGGATGGTCAACTTAGGAGACTTTGTGGCATTAAGCGCAAGAGAAGGATGTTTAGTGGTTGGAGTTGCAAATCAAGGCTCATCAAGGTTGATACTTCAAAAGCTAGATGCAAGGGTTGGGCTAGTGATAATTTGGTTGGATCTAAGAGGAAAGTTTGGTACTTCATCGAGAATTCGGATTGCTTGCCACCCGATTGGAATAATGATGATCCACTAAAAGACGGGTGTGAAAACAAGATTTGGGATCCGGGAATATATGAGGATCAATTTTGGGAGCTCAAAGCTTGTGAAGAATTCCATCAAAGCTTGGGGAATTTACTTGGTATTGATAGAGCTTATTGGAAGTCCAAGCATTGGTGGCAGTTTCAGGATGAGTTCAAGCACAAGCCACCATGACAAGGAGCTCACCAAATGTCCAACTTAAGGACAATAACTAAAAGTGCTAGGTGGGAGACAACCCACCATGGTATAATTGTCTCTTTTTATTCTTAGTTTTATTCTATTTTATTTTTATTAGTGTTCATTCATAATTTCTGCATAATCATCTGCATTCTGCATTTTGCATTCTGCATAAAAAAAAGGGACAACCCATGTGTGCGCGTAGGCCACGTGTGGGCGTTGATTCCTAATTTTGCTATCCCATCCAACGAACAGAAAGTTATGATGGAATCGTGCGGCTGGTGTGCTCTATGCACACTTCGACCAACGCGTACGCGTCTAGGATACGTGCACGTCACTTGCAACTTGGGAAATCCATGCGTACGCATCAAGCATGCGCACGCGTGGACAAGGAAATCGGCGTAAATGGGTGTTTGACCCGAGAGTTGTGCTGCCCTCACGCTGGAACTGTGCTAGAGGCACAAAATCACCCCACGCATACGTGTCCCTGACGCGTGCGCGTCATTTTGCTTTCAGACCACCCACGTGTACGCGTGGGCGACGCTTACGCGTCGAATGGCCAACTCAGTTTTCACGTGTACGCGTGAAGCACGCGTACGCATCGCGCCCTATTTTTAAATTCTTACTTCTTTCTTCTATCCTTTCTCCTTCTTTCTTCCTCTTTTCTCACTTTCTTCTTCTTTATTTCTTTAACTTCTCATCCTCATTCTCTTACATTCTATTTTACTTAATTTATTTGCATTCATTGCACTTTAATTTTGTGCATATTTTTATTTTCTTTTCTAAATTTATTATTTCTCCTTTGTTGTTAAATGTTCTCATTCAACTATTGCATCTTTTCTTGAATTATTTTGGTGCTTCGTAACTTGTTTTGTTCTAATTGGGTAATATTATTTAAGTCCATGCTAATCTTTTATGATACTTGTATTCCTTTTGCATTGACATGAATTTATATTGTCTTCCATTACCTACTATCTCTTCCCTATTGTTGCAATTTCTGCACTATTGATATGCCATGTGCTTCTGCTGTTTTCTCACTTGTATGTTGTAGCTACCATGTAATTGAGGCCCTCATTATTTGGCATTAACCCAACCATATTTTATTTGTTTCCTATCTTTGTTTTTAGGTTATTTTTCTTCCCTTTTCTCTTCTTTCAGGATGGCCACCAAGAAGGGAACCGGAAGACGTCTCAATGGGGCGACAGACAAGTCCATCTGTATATTCTTTAGAAAAAGCTTCAGTTGGAGCCACCCGTCCACTTGCACATCTTAGCATGCACCGAGGACGGTGCAATCTTTCAGTGTGGGGAGGTCGATACCGACTTCCATGGGTTAGTTATTTCCTATTTCAACACCAATATTTAATTTTTCTTGTTAAATTAGTTGTTGCATTTGCATGTTTGATTGTATATTTGTTTGATTTCGTGCATATTTTACCACTACTTGGTTGAAGTGATGAATTCTTTTCCAAGAAATTTTTTTATAGCATTTCACTAGTTTGAGTTAAAATTTTTATCAAACTTGTTTGAAGGAATATTATACTGGAACATGGTTTAGAGCTCGAGCACACAAAACCTGTGAGATTTTTGAGCTTATTTGATTGGTTGCATTTTACCAACCAATATTTTATTTTTAGTGTGTATTTTTCTCTCTAAAATTGTGATCTTTGTCTTGCTTAATTCTATATTTCCATTATTTGATGTATGCATGCACTTACATGACTGAGGCCTTGTTTCACTGAGCTTACATACCCATATAGCCTTAACCTTTTCATTATCCTTTGTAAATCAATGTTGAACCTACTTATCCCATTTGTTCCTTACTTTAGCATACCATTAACTCTAAGCAAAAAATAATATTGTCCTTAATTTAAATCCTTGGTTAGCTTAGACTAGTGAGAGTGTTCAAGATTTAAGTGTGGGGAAGTTGGGTTTGGAGACAATTGGTTTAAGAATTGGGTGTTATATATCTTTATGAAATTGTGAAAGAAATGTTTAGGACATGTTCATGCATTTAATAATTTAATCATATGCATTGAGAAAAACAAAAGAAAAAAAGAATATATAAAAAGAAAAAAAATAAAGGAAAAAAAAAGAAAAAGAGCAAATAATAAAAGGGGACAAAATGCCCCAAAGTAAATGGTGATAGCAATGTATATGTACTCTACTCAAAATTAAGATGCATGAATATGTGGAAAACATGATTAATGGATAGTTAGATTTTGTATTGTGATTACATGGATTGTTTTAAGTTAGGTGGGAAATTTAGGTTAATTAAGGATTCAGATTTTAGTCCACTTGACCAAATATATTTCTACCTTGACCCTAACCCCATTACAACCCTTAAAAGAACTCTTGATATGTGTATTTGTGCATTAAATTAGTGTTGATTGGTAGAATAAAAGCAAGCCTTAGAAAGCAAGGTTAGTAGAAAATTGAGAGAGTCGAACTTTAAACACCTGAGCAATTAGAGTGTATACACTTCCGGTGAGAGTTCGACGCTCGATTCCTTGTTCCCGGCTTTCATGGGCTATCTTCTTTTGAAAGTTTACTTGTAATTTATTTTGTGATTTGAATTAGTGTAATCCATTTTATGTTTGTCTTGGAGAATTTATTTACTTTTACCCAAGTAAGTAAAAGCATTTTTGCGTGTAGTTGCATTTATATAGATAGGTTGCATTTCATAATTTCTACCATTCCTCTTCACTGCTTTGTAGCTTCTCCTAAGCTTAGCATGAGGACATGCTAATATTTAAGTGTGAGGAAATTTGATTCACCACTATTTCGTGGTATATTTTGTACTTAATTGAGTGGATTTTATCCACTAAACTCACACTTATTCATATAATTTGCATGTTTTACATTTTCCTTCCTAAATTCTGTGCTATGATTGAAAACATTCTTCTTTGGCCCTAAATTTGCTAACTTTAATCCTCTCTTATTATTATTCGATGCCTTGATATGTGTGTTAAGTGATTTCAGAATTTATAGGGCAGGAATGGCTTAGAGGATAGAAAGGAAGCATGCAAAAGTGGAAGGAATACAAGAAATTGAAGGAATTGCTAAGCTGTCCAGCCTGACCTCCTTGTACTTAACTAACCATAACTTGAGCTACAGAGGTTCAAATGAGGCGGTTTTAGTTGCGTTGGAATGCTAACATCTGGGGCTTCGAAATGATATATAATTTTTTATGGTTTCCCAGACGTTTAGGAATGCGCACATGTGCATTACACGCACACATGGATCTGCGAAAATTTAGCGTATTAGAATTCGCCCCCAGCGATTTCTGGGCTGTTTTTGACCCAGTTTTTGGCCCAAAAAACACAGATTAGAGGCTACAGAGTGGAGAAATGCATTCATTCATGAAGCAATTCACACAATTTAGGTTTTAGATGTAGTTTCTAGAGAAGGAGGCTCTCTCCTCTCTCTAGATTTTAGGATTTCTCTTAGTTTTAGGTTTATTTCTTCTCAATTCCAGGTTCAATGTTCCTTTAATTTAGTTTCTCTTCTACTTTTATTTATTCTAGCATTCTAGTTTATTTATTTTTCCAATTTGGTTTATAAACTCCATATTAGATTTGATTTCTTTATTTAATGCAATTTGAGGTATTTCATATTTATGATTTTAATTTAGCTTTTTACATTCTTAGCTTGAATTGATTAATTGGAGACTCTTGAGTTATTAAACTCCTTTGTTGATTGATAATTTAAAGTTGTTAATTGACTTGAATTCCACTAACTCTAGTCTTTTCTTTGGAGTTGACTAGGACTTGAGGATTCAAATTAATTTATCCATTTGACTTACCTTCATAGTTAGAGGTTAACTAAGTGGTTGCAATGAACAATTGATGTCACAATTGATAAGGATAACTAGGATAGGACTTCTAATTCTCATACCTTGCCAAGAGCTTTCTCAGCTATTAATTTAATTTCTTGCAATTTACTTTTCTTGTTCCTTATTCAAAACCCCAAAAATATACTATCTCATAACCAATAATAACTACACCTCCCTGCAATTCTTTGAGAGACGACCCGAGGTTTGAATACTTCGGTTATTAATTTTTAGGGGTTTGTTACTTGTGACAACCAAGTTTTTGTATGAAAGGATTATTGTTGGTTTAGAAACTATATTTTCAACGAGGTTTCATTTGTGAAATTCTTTACTAGCAAAAATCTGCTCGTCATTGTTCTTCATTGCTATTTATTTATTGTTCTTGGCTTCTTGCTATTGTTTGGTCTTGATTTTCTGTTCTTAATTTGTTGTCCTTCATTGTTGTTATTTTTTGTTGTTGATTTTTAATTTGTTGTTCTTCACTTTTGGCTGCTTCTACTGTTATTTTCATTTTGAATTTGTTAATTGTTGATTTTAATTTTTTGGTTCTATTATTTTTTGTTCTTGATTTTAATTTTTTTTATCTTCGTTGTTGTTCTAATGACTACTATTTTTTGCATTTAATTTATTGTTGATTAAATAATTTATTGTTCTGTTTTTTGTTTTAATTCACTGATGTGCTGTTATTTACTGATGTTATTTTTCCGTGACATTTTTGCAGTTTGATCACAGTATAAGTGACAATATTAGTAAAATTGAAGGTGAAATTGGAAGACATGTTCTTTATGCAATTGATATGCCAAGTTTTACGTGTTGTTTGCATTTTTCATTTTTTTTTTAATTTTCAATGTGAAATGAGGAACCGAGATGTGTATTTTTCACTTTTGCTTGCATAGTTTACTAATTAATTCATCTTATTTCGAGCTATTGAAAAGATAGAGTATGCATTTGATCAAGCCCAAATGCTTGGTTATTATCAGGTTAAGCTTCAATACTTACTTTCTTGAAACATGGTTCGAACTTTTTTAAACGTGTATAATTTTGATGAACTAATTTATTCTGTATGTGATATTTTTTAGTTTAATGACTAAAATAAAAAAAATAATGAGGTTTATTTTAGTATAGCGACATACTTGCTATTAATGATGGTGATTGACGATTAGATTCTTGCTAGTAAAGAATTTTATAAGAATAATCACGTTGTAGGTATAGTTTCTAAACCAGCAAAGATTCCTTTCGTACAAAAGTTTTGGTTGTCACAAGTAACAAACCCCTAATAAAATTGATAACCGAAGTATTTAAATCTCGGGTCATCTCTCAAGGAATTGCAGGGAGGTGCGATTTATTACTGGTTATGAAAGATTATCTTTTTGGGGTTTTTGAATAATTAACAAGAAAAGTAAATTAAATGACAAGAAAAATAAATTAATAATTAAGAAAACTCTTGGCAATGTATGAGAACTGGAAATCCCATCCTAGTTATCCTTATCAGGTGCGATCAGAATTGTTATTACTCCCACTTAGTTAACCCTTACTAAATAAAGGAAAGTCAAGTGGACTAATCAACTTGATTCCTCAAGTCTTAGTCAACTCCTACGGAAAGACTAGATTTAGAGGGATCCAAATCAATCAGAAATTTCCAATTTTCAATCAATAGCTGAGTTTGACAACTCAAGTGTCACCAATTACTCAACCAAAGCCAAAAGGAGAAAAATCCAAATTATTTATATCATAAATAAAAGAGAATAATCATAAATCTGAATTACCTCAAATTACATTAAATAAAAAAATCAAATTAAACATAGGAATCCATAAGCCAATTTGGCAACATAAGTAATTAACAAGTGAAATAGAGAAACTAAGTAATAGAGTAAATAAAAGTAGAAGAGAAACTAATTTAAAGAAACATTGAACCTAGAATTGAGAAGGAATGAAAGAAGAAATTCAAAATCCCAAAACCTAAGAGAGAGGAGAGAGCCTCTCTCTCTAGAAAACTACATCTAAAACCTAAAATTGTGAATTATGAGCCGTCTTGATGAATGAATGGATTCCCCCACTTTATAGCCTCTAATTTGTGTTTTCTGGGCCAAACATTGGGTCAGAAACAGCTCAAAAATTGCCCCCCAGCGATTTCTGGTACGTACAGGTCGCGGCACTATCACGCGTGAGCGTCGTCCACGCATAAGCGTGGATTGGATTTTTTCCAGGTCACGCGTGCGCGTGATCCACACGTGTACATCGCCTATCTTCAGAGAAGCTATGGAAAATTATATATTTTTGCGAAGCGCCAGATGTTAGCTTTCAACGCAACTGAAACCGCCTCATTTGGACCTTTGTAGCCCAAGTTATGACCGTTTGAGTGCAAAGAGGTCAGGCTGGACAGCTTTAGCAGTTCCTTCAGCTTCTTGTATTCCTTCCACTTTTGCATGCTTCCTTTCCATCCTCTGAGCCATTCCTGCCCTGTAAACCCTGAAATCACTTAACACACATATCGCGGCATCGAATGGTAATAAGAGAGGATTAATATTAGCAAATATAAGGCCAACGAAGCATGTTTTTAATCATAGCACAAAATCAGGAAGGAAAACGTAAAACATGCAAATTGTATGAATAAGTGTGAGAATAATGGATAAAATCCAATAGATTAAGCATATGATAAACCATGAAATAGTGGTTTATCAATCTCCCCACACTTAAACATTAGCATGTCCTCATGCTAGCTCAAGAGAAGCTATAAAGGAGTGAAGACGAATGGTAAAATGTATAAAATGCAACCTATCTATATGAATGCAGCTACATGCAAAATGTTTCTACCTACTTGGTTAAAAGTAAACAAATCCTTCAAGAATAAATATGAACTGGATCTCACTAATTCAAATTATAAAATAAGGTACAAGTAAACTTGCAAAAGAAAATAGCTCGTGAAAGCCGAGAATAAAGAATCAAGCATCGAACTCTCACTGGAAGTGTATGCACTCTAATCGCTCAGGTGTTTAAGGTTCGATCTCTCAATTCTCTACTAATCTTGCTTTCTAAGGCTTGATCTTCTTCTACCAATCAACACTAATTTAATGCACAAATACACATATCAAGAGGTCTTTTAAGGGTTGTAATGGGGTAAGGGTCAAGGTAGGATTGTATTTGGTTAAGTGGACTAAAATCTGAATCCTTAATTAACTTAAACTTTCCACCTAAATTTATACAATCCATGTAATCATAATACAACATCTAACTATCCATTAACCATGTTTTCCACATATTCATGCATCCTAATTTTGAGTACAGTACATATGCATTGCTATCACCATTTACTTTGGGGCATTTTGTCCCCTTTTATTATTTGCTCTTTTTTTTTCTTTTCTCCTTTATTTTTTTTTGTTTATATATATGCCTATTTTTATTTTTTTTTCTTTTGTTTTTCTCAATGCATATGATTAAATTATTGAATGCATGAATATGTCCTAAACATTTCTTTCACATTTTCATAAAGATATATAACATCCAATTCTTAAACCAAATGTTTCGAAACCCAACTTCCCCACACTTAAATCATGAACACTCTCACTAGTCTAAGCTAACCAGTGATTCAAATTAAGTACATTATTGTTTTTCACTTAGAGTTAATGATGTGCTAAAATAAAGAACAAATGGGGTAAAATAGGCTCAAATTGGTTTGCAAGGGATAATGAAGGGTTAAGGCCATATGGGTATGTAAGCTTAGTGAAACAAGGCCTCAATCACATAAGTGCATGCATACATTAAACAATGGAAATATAGAATTAAGCAAGACAAAGATCACAATTTTAGAGAGAAGAACACACACAAAAAAAAAATAAAATATTGGTTGATAAGATGCAACCAATCCAAATAAGCTCAAAATCTCACAGGTTTTGTGTGTTCGAGCTCTAAACCATGTTCCAAAATAATATTCCTTCAAACAAGTTTATCAAAAATTTTAAATTAAATTAGTGAAATGTTATAAAAGTTTCTTGAAAAAGAAAATATTACTTTAACCAAGTGGTGGTAAAATATGCACAAAATCAAACAAATATGCAATTAAACATGCAAATGTAACAATGAACTAACAAATAAAGTAAAATATTGGTGTTTAGAAGAAAATAACTAACCCATGGAAGTCGGTATCGACCTCCCCAAACTTAAAGATTGCATCGTCCTCGGTGCATGCTGAGATGTGCAAGTGGACGGATTGCTATACTGATGCTTTTCTCCAAAGATTGTGCAGATGAACTTGTTTGTCTCCCCATTAAGAAGCTTTTGCTCTCCCTTCGTGGTGGCTGATGAGCGGATAATTTATACGCTTTTTGGCATTGTTTTTAGTATGTTTTTAGTAGAATCTAGTTACGTTTAGGGATGTTTTCATTAGTTTTTATGTTAAATTCATATTTCTGGACTTTACTATGAGTTTGTGTGTTTTTCTGTAATTTCAGGTATTTTCTGGCTGAAATTGAGGGACTTGAGCAAAAATCAGATTCAGAGGTTGAAGAAGGACTGCTGATGCTGTTGGATTCTGACCTCCCTGCACTCAAAATGGATTTTCCGGAGCTACAGAACTCAAAATGGCGCGCTTCTAATTGCGTTGGAAAGTAGACATCCAGGGCTTTCCAGCAATATATAATAGTCCATACTTTGTCCAAGTTTAGATGATGCAAACTGGCGTTCAACGCCAGCTCTCTGCCCAATTCTGGCGTCCAGCGCCAGAAACAAGCTGCAAAGTGGAGTTCAACGCCCAAACTGGCACAAAAGCTGGCGTTCAACTCCAAGAAGGACCTCTACACGTGCAACACTCAAGCTCAGCCCAATCACACACCAAGTGGGCCCCGGAAGTGGATTTATACATCAATTACTTACTTCTGTAAACCCTAGTAGCTAGTTTATTATAAATAGGACTTTTTACTAGTGTATTAGACATCTTTTGATCACTTTTAGATCTCTAGACCTCCATGGGAGGCTGGCCACTCGGCCATGCTTACCCTCTATTCACTTATGTATTTTCAACGGTAGAGTTTCTGCACTCCATAGATTAAGGTGTGGAGCTCTGCTGTTCCTCAAAGATTAATGCAAAGTACTACTGTTTTCTATTCAATTCATCTTATTTCGCTTCTAAGATATTCATTCGCACTTCAACCTGAATGTGATGAAAGTGACAATCATCATCATTCCCTATGAACGTGTGCCTGACAACCACTTCCGTTCTACATTAGATTGAATGAGTATCTCTTAGATCTCTTAATCAGAATCTGCGTGGTATAAGCTAGATTGATGGCGGCATTCATGAGAGTCCAGAAAGTCTAAACCTTGTCCGTGGTATTCCGAGTAGGACTCTGGGATTGAATGACTGTAACGAACTCCAAACTCGCGAGTGCTGGGCGTAGTGACAGACGCAAAAGGATAGTAAATTCTATTCCAGTATGATCGAGAACCATAAGTATTTCTATCCTTATTCTAGTATTAATTTTGAAAACTACATAACTATTTTATATCCGCCTGACTGAGATTTACAAGGTGACCATAGCTTGCTTCATACCAACAATCTCCGTAGGATTCGACCCTTACTCACGTAAGGTATTACTTGGACGACCCAGTGCACTTGCTGGTCAGTTGTATCGAAGTTATGACAAGTTATGAATTGAGATTAGAGCACCAAGTTTTTGGAGCCATTACCAGAGATCACAATTTCGTGCACCAGTGGCCATCCTGAAAGAATAGGGAAAAGAAGAAAAGTAACCCAAGAACAAAGATAGGAAACAAATAAAATATGGTTGGATTAATGCCAAATAATGAGAGCCTCAGTTACATGGTAGCTACAACATGCAAGTGAGAAAACAGTAAAAGCAATTGGTGTATCAACAGTGCAAAAATTGCAACAATGGGGAAGAGTGTGGGCAATGAAAGACAGTGTAAATGCATAGCAATGTAAATGGAATGCAAGTATCATAAAAGATTAGTATTGACTTATGCATAATAATACCCAATCAGAATAAAACAAGTCATGAAGCACCAGAATAATTCAAGAAAAGATGTAACAGTTGAATAAGAAAATTTAACACCAATGGAAAAATAATTAACATAGAAAAGAATAAAAATATGCACAAAATTAAAATGCAATGAATGAAAGTATGCAAATAAATTAAGTAAAATAGAATGAAAGTGAAGAGGGATGAGAAGTTAAAGCGATGAAGAAGAAGAAAGTAAGAAGGGAGGAAGAAATAAGGAGAGAAGATAGAAGAAAAGAGAAAGGAATGAAAAACGGGATGTGACGCGTGCGCACGCATCACACGGACGCGTGAAAATTGAACTGGCCATGCGACGCGTAAGCGTCACCCACGCGTACGCGTGGGTGAGCAGAAATCCAATCGACGCACAAGCGTCGGTCACGCATACGCGTGACCACTGGTTGTGCTAAACGCACAATACCAGCACCAAGGCAGCACAACTCTCGACCAAATCACCCATTGACGCCGATTTTCCATCCACGCGTACGGGTCGCTGACGCTTACACATGGGTTGACTAAAATACGGGTGACACGCACGCATCGCCCACGCGTACGCGTGGGTTGGCTCGTACGCAAGGCACCCTTCTTGCACAGCTCCCGCGTAACTTTCTGTAAGGTTTAGCGTCGCATGTGATGCGTGCGCGTGGTTCACGCGCACGTGTGGAATGCGCTTCTTTTTTTTATGCAGTATGCAGAACGCAAAAATGCAGATGCTGATGCGGACACTAGGAATGAACAATAAGAAAAATAGAATAAGATAAAACTAAGAATAAAACTAAGACTGAAAAGAACGATCATACCATGGTGGGTTGTCTCCCACCTAGCACTTTTAGTTAAAATCCTTAAGTTGGACATTTGGTGAGCTCCTTGTCATGGCCGCTTGTGCTTGAACTCATCCAGGAATCTCTACCAATGTTTGCAATTCCAATAGCCTCCGGGATCCCAAATTAGGCGTATTAAGACTTCAAGCAAGTCAAAGCAAGTGACAAGACCCCAAGAGTGTTGATTGATAGAAGGAATTCTGGGGTCCCAAACCTTGCTTTTGCACCCGTCTTCTTGTTGACCATCTTTGTTCCAACCGGGTGGTAAGCAATCCGAATTCTCACTGAGGCATCCATAAAATTTAGTATTCTTCCAACCATGATAATTCAGCCGTGAGCTCCTTACCACAATGAACCTAGGATTGTGTTGCCAACCACTAACCATCTCCCTCTTACTCTTATAGCCACAAAAAGCTCTAAGTTGCCCATCCGTCTCAAGCAAAGCATATTCAAGTGGGCTAATTAAGCTTAGAGATGAGAGATTTACCCACTTGAATGAAGGAATAGATGGTGATGGATTTGGGGGAGAGGTCTCCAACAACTTTGGCAAGGTGATTTCCAGCTCCATTCCCTTGGGCTCTTCTTTGACAACTGTCACCTCTTTGCAAGCTTCTTCAATATCAACCTCTTCCTCTTAGTAGCTTTCTTCCAATTCGATCTCTTCTTCATTGTTCACCAAGGGCATGGGAGGTTGTGCTTCTTCTTCTTTAATCTCCATGTCAAGTCCAATAGGGGAGGATTCAAATGTAGATAAGAATTCATCAATGAGTGAATCCATCTCTTGATCATCCCCTTCAAAGTCTTCAACCATGATATGCTTTGGAGGTTGTACACCCTAATCAACATCAAATTCAAACTCCTTAGAAGGGGGCTCTATGACTGGGATTTCCCATGGACGTTTCGCATCTCCTAAGTCTTCGACCACTTCTTCCTCTTCAATAATTTCGGCTTCCTACACTTGTTCCAGTACAAAGTCATGCTCCTTACTGTCCACCGGAGTTTCTAGTGTCTCCTTCATGCTACGTTCTTCATTAGATTCTCCACATGAAGCCATGGGGGTTCCTTGAGTGTCCGAATGTCGGGAAGCTAATTGATTTATCGCTTGCTCAAGTTGATGAAGGGTTGCATGAAATTAATCTACTGTTTCCTTGAGGCGAGCCTGTGATTCTTGGGTCGATGGATATGGACATGGTGCATATGGAAGTGGTGGTTCTTGGGGGTAATTGGGGTGGATAAGGGTTAGGGTCATATGGAGGTGAACGGTTATAGGTGGCTTGTGAGTATGGTGGTTCAAAGCTATGTTGAGGAGCTGGTTCATTGGCATATGATGAGGCTTATTGGTAACTATAAGGGGGTGCACCATATCTATCATCTTGGTACGCACCTCGGAATGGCTCTTGACCATAGTAATTTGGTAGAGGTGGTTTGGCACAAAGGGGTCCACCATAACTGTTGTCTTGATATGCATCACAGAATGGTTGTTGGTTATAGTGCATTGGAGGGGGTTGTTGCCAAGAGGGTTGATCAAATCCTTGTGGCTCCTCCCATCTTTGATTCTTCCAACCTTGATGCCTATTTTCATTATAGTTTCCATTCCTTACAACAACATTGGAACCAAACTTGAAACCAGAGGGTGAGAATTCATAGTAGCTAAAGAAAATAAAAATTAATAAAAATTAATGAAAATAAACTCCTAAAACTAGAAACAGTAACAAAGAAACGAAAAAGCAAATATTTACAATAACCAATAATAAGGCACACGTTTGCAATTCCCCGGCAACGGCACCATTTTGACGATTAGATTCTTGCTAGTAAAGAATTTTATAAGAATAATCACGTTGTAGGTATAGTTTCTAAACCAGCAAAGAATCCTTTTGTACAAAAGTTTTGGTTGTCACAAGTAACAAACCCCTAATAAAATTGATAACCGAAATATTTAAATCTCGGGTCATCTCTCAATGAATTGTAGGGAGGTATGATTTATTATTGGTTATGGAAGATTATCTTTTTGGGGTTTTTGAATAATTAACAGGAAAAGTAAATTAAATGACAAGAAAAATAAATTAATAATTAAGAAAACTCTTTGCAAGGTATGAGAACTGGAAATCCCATCCTAGTTATCCTTATCAGGTGCGATGAGAATTGTTATTGCTCCCACTTAGTTAACCCTTACTAAATAAAGAAAAGTCAAGTGGACTAATCAACTTGATTCCTCAAGTCCTAGTCAACTCCTATGGAAAGACTAGCTTTAGAGGGATCCAAATCAATCAGCAATTTTCAATTTTCAATCAACAGCTGAGTTTGACAACTCAAGTGTCACCAATTACTCAACCAAAGCCAAAAAGGAAAAAATCCAAATTATTTATATCATAAATAAAAGAAAACAATCATAAATCTGAATTACCTCAAATTGCATTAAATAAAGAAATCAAATTAAACATAGGATCCATAAGCCAATTTGGCAACATAAGTAATTAACAAGTGAAATAGAGCAACTAAGTAATAGAGTAAATAAAAGTAGAAGAGAAACTAATTTAAAGGAACATTGAACCTTGAATTGAGAAGGAATGAAAGAAGAAATCCTAAATCCTAAAACCTATGAGAGAGGAGAGAGCCTCTCTCTCTCTAGAAAACTACATCTAAAACCTAAAATTGTGAATTATGAGCCATCTTTATGAATGAATGGGTTCCCCCACTTTATAGCCTCTAATCTGTGTTTTTCGGGCCGAAAACTGGGTCAGAAACAGCCCAGAAATCACCCCCAGTAATTTCTGGTACGTACAGGTCACGGCACTGTCACGCGTGAGCGTGGATTGGATTTTTGCCAGGTCACGCATGCGCGTCACCTATCTTCAGGGCAGCTATGGCAAATTATATATTGTTGCAAAGCCCCAGATATTAGCTTTCTAACGCAACTGGAACTGCCTAATTTGGATCTCTGTAGCTCAAGTTATGACCATTTGAGTGCGAAGAGGTCAGGCTGGATAGCTTTAGCAGTTCCTTCAGCTTCTTGTATTCCTTCCACTTTTGCATGCTTCCTTTGCATCCTCTGAGCTATTCCTGTCCTGTAAACCCTGAAATCACTTAACACACATATCACGGCATCGAATAGTAATAAAAGAGGATTAATATTAGCAAATATAAGGCCAAAGAAGCATGTTTTCAATCATAGCACAAAATCAAGAACGAAAACGTAAAACATGCAAATTGTATGAATAAGTGTGAGAATAATGGGTAAAATCCACTAGATTAAGCACAGGATAAACCATGAAATAGTGGTTTATCAGTGATAAATTAAAGACTATATTGCGACTAAAACATTTATAAGATATCTATCGATTTGTTGCTAGTTTAAAAAGAAATTGCGATGATATTTTGTGATAGTATTATAACTAATTGATTACATATTATTTCTTAGCAAGTTAACGACTACATCATAACTCTACTTTCTCATTTAAAATAGCTATTGTTTAGCGACAAAATTCTTATAAATTTGATTAAGGATTTTTAAAGATTAGCTATAGATTTGCTACAAAATGTGACAGATTTGCGATCATATTAGCAGATAACTTGCGACGAGTTAGGTTCGAAAAAATTTCTCGCTAATTAGCGTCAACTAAGCATTCCATTTTGTCTACGAATTTAGCTTGCATTTAGCGATGAGTCTGCTGTAGTAGAGTTTGTCGCTAATTAGCGACTAACGTTTAGTCTATTTCTTCTATGGAATTAGCTTTTACTTTAGTGATGGATTTGCGACTATCTATTCGGTAGCTAAAAAACTATCCGATGAATTAGCGACTGTTTTGTTTGCCTCACTGATTTGCGATTTGTAATTAGCGAGGAAAGCATTAGTTGCTACGCGATAGCTATTCCGTCCCAAATTATATTTTGCATCAGATTAGCGATGAGTTTACGACTCTTTTTGTGGTAGCTAATTGACCATATTCTTGTACTGGCGTCACCTTCTTTTTTTCAGCTTTTCACGTGTACGCGTGCCTGACGCGTACGCGTCGACTCCTCAATCTGCAACCCACGCGTGCGTGTGGACGACGCTTACGCGTCGCTTCTCTTCCCCAATTTCTTTCTTCTTTCTTCTCTCCTTTCTCCTCCTTTCTTCTTTCTTTCTTACTTTCTTCTTCTTCATTTCTTTAACTTCTCCTCCTTATTCTCTTTTATTCTCTTTTGTCTATTATATTTATATACATTCATTCATTGCATTACAACTTTGTCACTTGTTCTTATTTTCTTTTCTAAGTTTGATATTATATTATTGGTGTTGAATGTTCTTACTCAACTATTGTATATGTCTTGCATTGTTTTGGGTGCTTCTTGACTTGTTGGGTATTTATTCCACATGCCCTTTGCCTACATTATTTTCTCACTTACATGTTGTAGCTACCATGTAGTTGAGAACCTCATTATTATTTGGCATTAGCCCACCTATATTTTATTTGTTTTCATATCTTTGTTTATGGGTTATTCTTCTTCCTTTTTTCTCTTCTTTCAGGATGGCCACCAAGAAGAGAAATGGAAAACTTCTAAATGGAGCGACAACAAGTCCCGCTGCACAATCTTTGGAGAAAGCACATCAGTTGTAGCAACCCGTCCACTTGTACATCTTTGCATGCACCAAGGACGGTGCAATCTTTAAGTGTGGGGAGGTCGATACCGACTTCTGTAGGTAACAATTCCTTTTTCCAACACCAATTCTTACCCTTCTTTGTTAATTAGTTGTTGCATTGCATAATAGATTGCATGTGTAGTTAGTTGCTTGCATTTATGTCCTACTTAGTTGAAATGATGATTTCTTTTCAAAGAAATTATTTTTATAGCATTTCACTAATTTGAATCAAAAGTTTTGTTAAACTTTCCTGAAGAAATTTAATTTGGAACATGATTTAGAGCTCGAACACACAAAACCAGTGAGATTTTGAACCTATTAGATTGGTTGCATCTTATCAACCAATGTTTTATTATGGTGTGTGTTGTTCTCTCTAAATTGTGATCTTTGTCTTGCTTGATTCTATATTTCCATTGTTTGATATATGCATGCACTTATATGATTATGGCTTTTGTTTCACTGAGCTAACATACCCATATGGCCTTACCCTTTCATTATCCTTTGCAAACCAATGTTGAGCCTTTTTAACCCCATTTATTCTTTAATTTAACTCATCACTAACTCTAAGTGAAAAATAATAATGTCCTTAATTTGAATCCTTGGTTAGCTTAGACTAGTGAGAGTGTTCATGCTTTAAGTGTGGGAAAATTGGGTTTGGAAATATTTGGTTTGGGAATTGGGTGTTGTATATTTTTGGTGAAAATGTGAAAAAAATAGTTGAGCACATATTCTTGAATTCAATACCTTAATCATATTCATTGAGAAAAACAAAAGAAAAAAATTTAAAAAATTAAAAAAAGAGAAAAAGAAAAGAAAAAGAGCAAGCAATAAAAAGGGGACAAATGCCCCAAAGTAAATGGTCGTAGCAATGCAAGAGAATGGAATTCAATTAATTAGAATCCATCATAGATCTACTTCAAATGATTAAGAAAGAAGTTGAGACCCATTGATTCATGAAGGATCATAACATCTCCGATCCCTAATGAATCTCACCCATTGTTGTTTTTCATTTCAATTGCTTTGAATTCCTTATTTCCTTTGATTCCCAGCACCCAAAATCCCTTTACATTTCATGCAATTTATATTCTATTGCCATTTAAATTCTTGCTTTTACTTTCTTACCATTTAAGTTTCAGCTCTTTAATTTCTTGTCATTTAAGTTTTCGCTCTTTACTATTATGCAATTTACTTTAAGCTCTTTATTATTCAGCAATTTAGATTCAGCATATTTACTTTATTTGTTAATTACATTTTGATCATTCAATTACACAAAGTCATCAAATATTTGTTTGACTAGAGAAATCACTTAACTAAAATTGCTCAATCCATTAATCCCTGTGGGATCGACCTCACTCAGTGAGTTAGTACTTGACTGCAACCCGGTATACTTGCCGGAGGAATTTGTGTTGTGCAATTTCCACTCATCATCGGGTCACAAAGGTCCATGGATACTAAGCCTATCGCACAATCAATCTCTCTCCATTATAGCTCACTGTCACAGAATTCAAACACTACCCCTCGTGAGCATCAGCTTTTTCAGACTCTTTGAATATAAATCGAATTGTATATTCAAAGCAATCCAGCAACACGTGGTGCGTTGACAACCAGTCCAATCCTATTAGCAACAAGCCGGAAGGAACCTCGAGTTTAAGTACTACAAGTTGAGAAGTTGGTATATGCATACTCGAGTCACAACTAAGTCTTAACACTTTCAGCTCTAAACCCTTACCTCCGTCATACACTATGATGAAATGTAGTGTTTCTAGTACCATATAATGTAATTAGAATTTAATTAATGCTTTCAGGATTAACTCCACTCGGTGGTTAGGCTCCATTAGCATCTTGAGTCCTCTTGCGGGAGCAATCTCTGGAGATATGACCTGGCGCCCCGCACCTATAACAAAGACCTAAACACTTTCGGTACGGTCTATTCGGATGGAAACTTTCACACCTTTGGCACCTCACATCCTTTGAGTAAATCATCGTTTGTTTCCCTTTACCATCCCCCTAGTGGCTGCCACTCCTCTTGAACTTTTGGCCCCTTGATGCAAAGTTTCTCCCTTGATCTCCCCTAACAAAGGCTCGATGGTCACCCCTATCCAAGGCTTCCTTTCTCACACAATCCTCAACAATTCTGCTTTTGGATATCAGTTCAAAGAAAGTTCTAATCTCCATCGGTCCCACTGTACTCAGAATCTCACTCCGGAGTCCACTGGTGCACGAAATTGTGATGTCCAGGCTCGAACAATCCCTGGCAACGTGAGCAACTTGGTATGCGTAATCGTGATTACACTTTAATGATGTAAAATTCATGGCTCTTTCTTTCCCTGGCAATGGCGCCAAGAACATGGTGCCAATACCATGGTTCACAACTTCGATACAACTAACCAGCAAGTGCACTGGGTCGTCCAAGTAATACCTTACGTGAGTAAGGGTCGAATCCCACGGAGATTGTTGTGGATATCTTAGAAGCGAAATAAGATGAATTGAATAAAAAACAGAAGTACTTTGCATTAATCTTTGAGGAACAGCAGAGCTCCACACCTTAATCTATGAAGTGTAGAAACTCTACCGTTAAAAATACATAAGTGAAAAGTCCAAGCATGGCCGAGATGGCCAGCCCCCTAAACGTGATCAAAGGATCATAAGGTAATCCAAAGATGTCTAATACAATAGTAAAGGGTCCTATTTATAATAAACTAGTCACTAGGGTTTACATGAGTAAGTAATTGATGCATAAATCCACTTCCTGGGCCCACTTGGTGTGTGTTTGGGCTGAGCCTAAGTGTTGCACGTGCAGAGGCCATTTGTGGAGTTGAACGCCAGTATTTGTGCCAGTTTGGGCGTTCAACTCTGGTTTTGGATCCTTTTCTGGCGCTGGACGCCAGATTTGGGTAGAAAGCTGGCGTTGAACGCCAGTTTACGTCATCTATGCTTGGCCAAAGTATGAACTATTATATATTGCTGGAAAGCCCTGGATGTCTACTTTCCAACGCAATTGGAATCGCACTATTTTGAGTTCTGTAGCTCCAGAAAATCCACTTTGAGTTCAGGGAGGTCAGAATCCAACAGCATCAGCAGTCCTTTTTCAACCTCTGAATATGATTTTTGCTCAAGTCCCTCAATTTCAGCCAGAAAATACCTGAAATCACAGAAAAACACAAAAACTCATAGTAAAGTCCAGAAATGTGAATTTAACACAATAGTCAAATGTTCTACCACTGAGCTATAGACCCTTGATGGAAGCTTTTGTCTTCCCTTTCCTCTTTCTAGAGGTTTCTCTGGCCTTAGGTGCCATCAATGGTTATGAAAAAAAAAACAAAAAAGCTCTGCTTTTTCCACACCAAACTTAGAATGTTGCTCGCCCTCGAGCAAAAGAAGAAAGAATAGAAGAAAAAGAAGATATGGAGGAGATGGAGGGATCTGTGTATGGATGTGAGTGGTGAATGGAGAACAGAAAGGATGGTCATGAATGGAGAGAGAGGGTGAGGTGGGTGGGGATCCTGTGGGATTCACAGATCCTGAGATGATCCTGTGGTGTCCACAGATCTTGAGGTGATCCTGTGGGTCCACAAATCCTGAGGTGTCAAGGATTTACATCCCTGCACCCATTAGGCATGTAAAATGCCCTTGCACACAACTCTGGGCGTTCAGCGCCAGGTTGGTGCCCATTTTGGGCGTTCAACGCCCCCTTGCTGCCATTTCTGGCGTTGAACGCCAGAACCATGCTTGTTCTGGGCGTTCAGCGCCAGGATGCTGCCCATTTTGCGCGTTCAGCACCAGAACCATGCTCTGTTCTGGTGTTGAACGCCAGGCAGATGCTCCTCCAGGGTGTGATTTTTTTTCTGCTGTTTTTGATTCCGTTTTCAATTTTTCTATTTATTTTGTGACTCCACATGATCATGAACCTAAAAAAACATGAAAAACAATAAAAATAAGAATTAGATAAACATTGGATTACCTCCCAACAAGCGCTTCTTTAATGTTAATAGCTTGACAGTGGGCTCTCATGGAGCCTCACAGATGTGCAGAGCTTTGTTGAGACTCTCCAACACCAAACTTAGAGTTTGACTGTGGGGGCTCTGGTTGACTCTGCTTTGAGAGAAGCTTTTTCTGCTTCCTCTCCATGGTTGCAGAGGGAGATCCTTGAGTTTTTAACACAAGGGAGTCCTCATTCCATTGAAGGACTATTTCACCTCTGTCAACATCAATCACAACTCTTGTTGTGGCCAGGAAAGGTCTTCCTAGGATGATAGATTCATCCTCTTCCTTTCCAGTATCCAGGACTATGAAATCAGTAGATATGTAAAGGCCCTCAACCTTTACTAATACATCTTCTACTTGTCCATAAGCCTGTTTTCTTGAGCTGTCTGCCATCTCCAGTGAGATTTTAGCAGCTTGCACCCCATAGATTCCCAGTTTCTCTATTACAGAGAGG
>NC_029794.2:50476622-50486119 GCF_000816755.2 Arachis ipaensis
TAAACCTGTTTCTTCCACCATTATTAAAGCCTTGTTGAGGCTTTTGATCCTTCCATGAGGAATTTGGATGATTTCTCCATGATGAGTTATAGGTGTTTCCATAAGGTTCACCTAAGTAATTCACCTCTGCTATTGCAGGGTTCTCAGGATCATAAGCTTCTTCTTCATAAGAAGCCTCTTGAGTACTATTGGAAGCGGCTTGCATTCCATGCAGACTCTAATAGATCATATTGACTTGCTGAGTCAATATTTTATTCTGAGCCAATATGGCATTCAGAGTATCAACTTCAAGAACTCCCTTTTTCATAGGCGTCTCATTATTCACAGGATTCCTTTCAGAAGTGTACATGAACTGGTTATTAGCAACCATGTCAATAAGTTCTTGAGCTTCTGCAGGCGTTTATTTGCTCCAATGGCAGGAATGGAGATGCTTCTTCCATGTAAATTGGAATTAGGTGCAGTAAAGTCACCAAGCATCTTCTTTACATTATTATTATTTTCGGCTGCCATCTCCTTTTCCTGTTCGAAAATTTCTGAAAGGTTTTCTCTGGATTGTTGTAATTTAGCTTCTCTTAATTTTCTCTTCAGAGTCCTTTCAGGTTCTGGATCTGCTTCCACAAGAATGTTCTTATCCTTGCTCCTGCTCATATGACAAAGAAGAAGGCACAGAAAAATAATAATAATAATAATAGAGATCCTTTATACCACAGTATAGGGATCCCTGTGTGAGTAGAAGAAAAGAGGGGGAGACAAAGAATGTAATATAATGAAAGAAACACAACTGTGAGGAGGCTAGAGATGTCAGATGAGATGTTAGGATATGAATGAATAAATAGAATAAGATGGGAGAAGGAAAATTTTCGAAAATATTTTTGAAAAAGAGTTAGTGATTTTCGAAAATGGTTTTTGAAAACTGTTAGTAATTTTCGAAAAATTTTTTTTGAAATCAAAAATAAAAAAATATAAAAATAAAAATAAAAATAATTAGTTAATTAAAAAGAAATTTTGAAAAAGAGGGAAGATATTTTCGAAAATTAGAGAGAGAGAGTTAGTTAGGTAGTTTTGAAAAAGTTAAGAAACAAACAAAAAGTTAGTTAGTTGAAACAAATTTTGAAAAGATAGGAAGTTAGGAAGTTAGAGAAGATATTTTGAAATCAAATTTTTGAAAAAGATAAGATGAGAAGATATTTTTGAAAAGATATGATAGAAATTAATTTTTGAAAAAGATTTGATTTTTAAAATCTCAATTAATGACTTGATTCACAAGAAATCACAAGATATGATTCCAGAACTTAAAGTTTGAATCTTTCTTAACAAGTAAGTAACAAACTTCAAATTTTTGAATCAAAACATTAATTGATTGTGTTATTTTCGAAAATTATGATATAAAATAAGAAAAAGATTTTTGAAAATTATTTTTGGAATTTTCAAAAATAACCAAGAATTTTGAAAAAGATTTGATTTTTGAAAAAGATTTTGAAAAAGATAAGATTTTCAAATTGAAAATTTGATTTGACTCATGAGAAACAACTTGATTTTAAAAATTTTTGAAAAAGTCAACTCAAATTTTCGAATTTGATGAGAGAAAAAGGGAAAGATATTTTTTTGATTTTTGAATTTTTATGATGCAAGAGAAAAACACTAAAAAGATGCAATGCATGAAATTTTTAGATCAAAACAATGAATGCGTGCAAGAATGCTATGAATGTCAAGATGAACACCAAGAACACTATGAATGTCAAGATGAACATCATAGACATAATTTTGAAAAATTTTTTAATGCAAAGAAAACATGCAAGACACCAAACTTAGAATTCTTTAATGCTTATTTTGGTATTTTTCGAAAATTATATGAAAAAGAAAAAAAATAAGGATTCCAAAATTTTTAATATGAATTCCAGGAATCTTGCATTCTTAGTCTAAAGCTTCAGTCCAGGAATTCGACATGGCTCACTAGCCAGCCAAGCTTTCAATGAAAGCTCCAGTCCAAAACACTAGACATGGCCAATGGCCAGCCAAGCTTCAGCATGTAGATTCAGACATGTAACAGTTGATTCCTCATCCAATTTCATGAACTGATCTTTTGGAAGCCTCAGTCCAAAAGAATTTAGACATGGCTTTACAGCCAGCCAGGCTTCACATGCTTCATGAAACACTAGAATTCATTCTTAAAAATTTTGAATAAAAATTTTTTTGAAAATAGTTTTATTTTTTTCGAAAACAAAAGAAAAGTTTTTGAAAAGTTTTTTTTTTTTTGAAAAATTTTTGAAAATAAAATAAAAAGAAAATTACCTAATCTGAGCAACACGATGAACCGTCAGTTGTCCAAACTCAAACAATCCCCGGCAACGACGCCAAAAACTTGGTGCTGTTGCCGGATCAAAAGGGAATCTGGCACTGATGTTACCGGACCAAAAGCTTGCCGAAAACTCAAACAATCCCCGGCAACGGCGCCAAAAACTTGGTGCAGTTTAGACTTTCCGGATCCTCTTGAATGCCGCCATCATTCTAGCTTACGCCACGAAGATTCCGGTTAAGAGATCTAAGAGATATTCATTCTAGCTTAATTCATGTAGAACAGAAGTGTTTGTCAGGCACGCGTTCATAAGGGAGAAGGATGATGAGCGTCACACATAATCATCACCTTCATCACGTTCTTGGGTGTGAATGGATATCTTAGAAGCGAAATAAGATGAATTGAATAGAAAACAGAAGTACTTTGCATTAATCTTTGAGGAACAGCAGAGCTCCACACCTTAATCTATGAAGTGTACAAACTCTACCGTTAAAAATACATAAGTGAAAATTCCAGGCATGGCCGAGATGGCCAGCCCCCTAAACGTGATCAAAGGATCATAAGGTAATCCAAAGATGTCTAATACAATAGTAAAGGGTCCTATTTATAATAAACTAGTCACTAGGGTTTACATGAGTAAGTAATTGATGCATAAATCCACTTCCTGGGCCCACTTGGTGTGTGTTTGGGCTGAGCCTGAGTGTTGCACGTGCAGAGGCCATTTGTGGAGTTGAACGCCAGTATTTGTGCCAGTTTGGGCGTTCAACTCTGGTTTTGGATCCTTTTCTGGCGCTGGACGCCAGATTTGGGTAGAAAGCTGGCGTTGAACGCCAGTTTACGTCGTCTATGCTTGGCCAAAGTATAGACTATTATATATTGCTGGAAAGCCCTGGATGTATACTTTCCAACGCAATTGGAAGCGCGCTATTTCGAGTTCTGTAGCTCCAGAAAATCCACTTTGAGTGCAGGGAGGTCAGAATCCAACAGCATCAGCAGTCCTTTTTCAACCTCTGAATATGATTTTTGCTCAAGTCCCTCAATTTCAGCCAGAAAATACCTGAAATCACAGAAAAACACAAAAACTCATAGTAAAGTCCAGAAATGTGAATTTAACATAAAAACTAATGAAAACATCCCTAAAAGTAACTAGATTCTACTAAAAACATACTAAAAACAATGCCAAAAAGCGTATAAATTATCCGCTCATCACACCTTCGTACTTAATACACTTCCACTCCTCAAAGTCGCCCGGAGCACCCTGACATGTAAGACCCAAAACTTTTGAAAAGTCTTATTATGATCAAGTCTCAAATCATATGATTATTTATAGCCTTAATTTCAGAGATTATTTTATTAAGGATAATTAAGGAAAGTTTTGATTTATTGAACTTGAGATAAGTTATGATTTTTATCCAATTTTATAATTATTGGATTATTTTCTATATTTCAAGTATAAGGCTGATAGTTATGAAATAATAAAGCTTTTATATGATTTGGACTAGATAAGTAATATTTTAAATATTTATACTGCTATTTTGGAAAATAGAGAAATTAATTATATTATTTCTAATTTTTAGATTTGGATATTTTATTGAAAATAAAGTGTGAAATTGATGAGCAAATAGTATTTTATGCACTATTATTATTGAATTAGAATTTATTTCTAATTACTAAATTATACCTATTTTTAAGTGAAATTACTAAAATGCCCCTAACCCTAAGTTTTAAAAATGAAACCCTAATCCTATACCCAGCAGTCGCCATCTTTCTTCTCCCCTTAGCAGCTGCAACCCCTCCTTCCCAAACAGATACACACGCATAGCTTTCCTCACCTAGCAGCAAGCAACACACTTTCCCCCCTTTTCTCCAATTCAATGTGCAACAACAGTAGGAGAAGGAAACAAGAGAAACGGACCAGAGAGAGAGGATGAGTTGCGGATGAAGAGAGGAGGAGAGGAAGGAGATTTGCACCGGCGTGCTGGGCTCCACCGCCGCCGTCGCGTCGTCGTCGTCAGCACTGCGTGATGCCATCTGCGTCACTGTCGCTGAAGCTTCACGCCGCTGTCCAACCGCCGTGCCTCGCCGTCAGTTGCTGCTCATCCTCATCGCGACCAGAGGGGAGTGCGAGACCGAGAGAGAAAGCGTGGAGTTGGCGTCGCGCGGAGAGGGACTCACCGCTCCTTCCCACCGCCGCCGAGCTGCCATTATCAACGCGTGTCACCACAGCTGAGGGTGTCGCCACCACCAAACCCTGGCCGAAGATTCTTCCACTGCACGCGAGAAGAAGAGGAGTGATGAGGCAGAACGCGTCCTCGCCGGAGCTCTTGAGTGCCGCCGTCGTTCGTGCCTCCTCCCGCCGCCAAATCTGCTCCCACTTCTGGGTTCTGGAATCTGACCCGGACGCTGCTACCACCATTCGAGCTCACTGCTGCTGATGATGGTAAGCCCAAACCGCCGCCGGCAAAAAGGGGTTCAGGCCGCCGCAGGTGTCGCTGCCGGAGAAGGGAGCTGCATCTCTGTGATTCCGACCGCCAGGAGTGGTTCTGTGACGTTAGGGACCACCGCCAGAGCTTCTGGCTGCCTTTGCCATTGCCGGAAAAGTCTATCGGTCATCGTTGCCGCTTGAGGTGGCTGTCGGGCTGCTGCCAAACTGGTTCGGAGACCGCCGCTGCTTCGGTTCAGCCGTTCCTTCTTCGGTTTGGATTGAGTTTCGGTTGTTGTATATTGCGATTCGAGTTATTGAGACTGTTGCAAAAGTGGCTTGGAGCTGAGGTTTTAGTTGTCGTCAATTCGGGTTGAGGCGGAAAGGACTTGATGAGGCGTTTGGGTTATGGAATTGCGTTTTGAGGTAGGGGCGCTTTCCAAAAACTATATTTTATATATTGGAATTATTACATATGGATACTGATGTGAGTGAATGTGTATTTGGTGATTGTATCGGCCTTATGTATGGCTTGATTTGCCTTGGTTGGTTATGAACGTCTGTTGGTTGAATTGTTGTGTGGTTTTGTGAAACGAAATACTTTTCAAGTTGATTCTTTTAAAGCTTTGAGATCGAGTTTAACCGTTGAGAATTGATTTGAGTTAATTTTTATTGAGAATGTGAAAAATAGAATCCACTCTTGAATTTAGCCTGGCTTGCTTTAAATGATCTGGTTTTTGATACATGGTTGTTACTGAACCGTTTCCTTGAAACTTTAGAAATGAGTTTATTCGGCTGATAATGATTTGATTTTGAAATGGTTTTCTTGAAATATGGTATTGAGATTGACTGTTGGATTTTGGCTTGCCTTTGAATTAATTTTGGATTTTGGGCTGTTGGAAAAGGATTGTGGAATGGTTTTGTTGGGACCCGAACCGGGTGGCAAAGTCCAAGTTTTAGGGGAGATGCTGTCGGAATTTCTATAAAATCTGAGTCTTTATTAAAATGTTGTTTGGAAAAATGATGAGTTAAAGACTTCTACTATTTTAATTGAATTATCAAGAAAAGGATGATTCATGCTTTTGAAATGAATTATTAAAGAGGAAATTGTGATTTAGTCTTGCTTCTTAAGAAAGGCATTGTATCTCTTTCAGGAGGAAGTTATTTAGATGAAACTTGTGTTTTAAAGTTGTTTGAATGTGAAAAGGGTTTATGCCTTTGAATTTGACTTGGGGGTTCCAATTAAAGAAGTTTCAATGACTTTGAAAGAATCTAAATGTCTATTGACAAGTTTCATTTTGAATTGTTTTGAGAAAGGTTTTAAGTACTCTTTGAATTATGAATTTTTGCAAGACTAAAACAATTTTGAACAGTTGAAACGCTTTAGAATTTATCATGGGGGTTAAAGCTGGTTTTGCCTAAGTAAAGGAAACGGCTTTGAAAGAAGTAAATAATTACGTGACTCGGTTTGGCTTAGATCCTATTTTAGTACTCAAATCGGAAAGCCAAGGTTTTAATGATTTTTAATGAATTTGGCGAAATGAGTTATGCTATTCCCCCCTAAAGACTTGGGACTCTGCCGAGAAACTTCTGTTATAAAATCCCATTGTTGGATGGGTGATTTTGAATATCTCGAAGAGATTTTTAACTTGCCATGATTATGGAAGTTTTGGAAAGAGGGTGCCGAGAGTGGCATTGTTTTTAAAAGGGGAATTTACCTTGAGTAAAAGTGGCTTATGAGCCTGAGATGATTTGAGAAATGAGATCTTTAAAGCCAAGGCTGAAAAGAGTTGAAATTTGATTTCAAAGTGAAATGACTTGAGAAAAGTGATTTATGGCCTAAAAGCCGGTTTTATGAATTTGATGATTTTGAATGGTGGAAGTGCTGTTTTTATTATGGGCTGGAATGGCTGTGTATGATTATGAATATTGGCTGGTTCTGGATTGAACTGTGAGCCGGAATGGCTGTGTATGATTATCAATATTGGCTGGTTCTGGATTGAATCGTGAGCCGGATGGCTGAGATGGATGTTGATCCATGGCTGAGAATGAATGCATATATGCTGAGATATTGATAAATGTGAATGTTGCACTTCCACTATCAGAGATGAGGGTTTCCCTGGGAGGAAGCAGTGGCTAGCCACCACGTGCTCCAGGTTGAGACTCGAAGCTCTTTTGACCCTATGTCGTAAGTGTGGCCGGGCACTGTGAAAGCCCGGATGAGCTCGCCCCCGTGAATATACACCAGTGAGGGTGTTGGATATGGATCATGATTATGATCAAGTTTATATTGAGTATAACTCAAGTTGGGGATGCACGACAGAGGGATAGTCCAATGGTTAGCTACCAGGACTTGTCGAGTTGGCTTTATAACCGACAAATGATATCATCAGCCACTAGGGACAGGCATGCATCATACGCATCTATGTGACATTGTTTGGGTGTGCATATTATACTTGGTTTGCCTGTGTGATTAATTGCTAATTGTTCTACTTGCAATAACTGTTTGTTTGTGCTTGCATCTTCCTATTTGTGTTTGTTACTGGGACTCTGTTGGACTGTGGTGATTGGTTGATGGTTGGATTGTTTGGGCTTAGGGCCGTGGTTGAAATGAGATGGACCGATGGTTGGTTTCGGTTTTGTGTGTTTATGGTTTGGAAAAATATGAAAGGCTATTTTGGTTCCGCATAGATAAGCCGTTCTGAAAGGCTTTTGAGTTCTTGAGAATTGAACGGTTCTTCTTTCAGAAAAGATTTTCAGACTTTACTTTTATTGTAAACCGTTATTTTTGAAAAGAGGCATAAGACGGTTATTAATCACTGGTACAGTTTATCTTCACGTATCCTATTACAGTAATTCCCAAAAACCCTCTACTGAGAACCCTTTCGAGGATGATGTTCTCACCCCCCTACATTTTTTCCCTTTCAGGATATGGGCGCAGAAGTCACGAAGAGTTTATTTGTATTGTTGTTGAGATGCTTTGTATTGCCTTAGTTATTATTTATTGTTCCATCGCCTTTATCTTGATATATTCTGTAAGAGGGATAGGAATTGTATTGGATAATGCTTGTAATATTATCTATGTATATATGAGTATATATGTATGTATATGGATGTACTCTTTATGAGTTTTTGTAAGTTGTTTGGTATCTATGGATGTATGTTATCGGATGAAAGTATTTTTGGGAGCGGTATTGTGGTTTAAAGTTTTAAACAGGCTCATATTTTAGTATTAAATAGTATAAAAGTCGCTGTAATGTCCGAGCTATCAGAGTCGCGCAGCCGGAAGCCTGAGCTTTGGTAGCTAGGGTGTTACATGACAAATCCTGGAGAACCGACACAGTTCCTTAAATCGACTAGTGTACTTAGATACCGACATTGAATCCTACTTCAACTGTAATAACTCGAGCTCCTTGGCCGTCCTAACTGAATTGGAGAAATATTTCTTATAACATTCTGTCTGAAAGACATCCCAGAGTATCATAGCATTGTCTTGCTGCAGAAGGCGTTGGGCTCCCTGCCACCAATGCTAAGCTTCACCTACCATCTAGTAAGTATCAAACTCGATACATTGCTCTGGCGGCACTTGTTGCATTTGTAACGCTCGTTCCATTACCTAGAACCAATTATTAGCTTCTGCCGAATTAGTGGTTCCTCTAAATATTGGTGGATTGATCTTCATGAAAGTTGCTAAGGTCATCGGCCCAATTCTGCCGTTATCCCCGTTCTTATTGCCAGCTTGATCCCCTAACGTCGCAGCCATGGCCTGCATAACAACAGCCATATTTTCCAGGGCAATCATGAAGTTTGCAGGATTATTCTCAATTGTTTTGGGTTCTGTATTACTAGTCCTACCTCTCCCTCGACCACGACCGCGTCCACGAGTCGACATCGGATCCCTGTTCACATCAAATAAGTGATATCAAGTTGATCAGTCTTAATATCGCAAGTCTAGTGCTTCAAAGTCCCAAATGCATCCTCATAAACATTCATGCCATATATCCATTAGATATCCTATTTAGCATGTTCAGACGCCCAGAGTATGCCTAGAAGCATAGTCAGTCTGTCCCTCAGGCTCTACATGAATGAATTGCTCTGATATCATAATGTGACACCCTACCACAAAGAGGATTTACGCTTAAGCTGTAAAATGGAGGTGGTGTGGTATTACGACCTCTAAAATAAAATATATACATAATATATAATAATAGTTGAAAGAATTTAATACTCAAGGAGCCTTGAAGGATGGTTTAAGCAAAAGCGTGAAAAGAAAAGTGCAACGCTCACGTACAGAAACTTGTGTACGAAGAAAAGTAAATACACACATATATATATAACAAGAGTAGAGTGTCAAAAGATACATAATATCAAGCTCTGGTCCCAACCTATGAAGCCAAGGCCGGCCGGAGAATATTACATACATAAGTATAAATATACATCCCAAAAGTACTCAAAATACATCATATAAACTCCTAGAAATACACACAAACAAGAGTAGAGTGTCAAAAGATACATAATATCAAGCTCTGGTCCCAACCTATGAAGCCAAGGCCGGCCGGAGAATATTACATACATAAGTATAAATATACATCCCAAAAGTACTCAAAATACATCATATACATCATATAAACTCCATCAAGCCTCTAAGAGGTACATAAGTGAAACATACACAAAAGAGAGTCTAAACATATATATATATATATACATATAGCCCAAATATCAAAATATATCAGCCCGACTTTGCCTAAAAAAGAAACTCCAGACGCCTAGTGAGGGGCC
>NC_029794.2:50488293-50513154 GCF_000816755.2 Arachis ipaensis
TATCCCAAAATATCAAAAAACATAAATCCGACTTCGCCTGCAAAAGAAACTCCATACGCCCAGCGAGGTGCCTCTTGACCTGCATCTGAAAATAACAACATATGTATGGAATGAGAACCGGGGGTTCTCAGCATAGTAGTGGTGCACACATACATAATATATAAGGTCCCGGAAAAGCCAAGGGCGATCCTAGAATATCGACACTCAGACTTAAAACCTAAAGATTAACACTGAAATCCATAAGCAGGGTAGTTCTAACTAACACTAACTTATACCCTCATTTTCTAGCCTTCCTCCAATCCTCCAAAACTCCGCTGCATAGACAAGCAATACAGACAAAGCAAACACAAGTAAGATACAGATACAGCAGGTAGCAAATATAGCAGGTAAGCATAATAATCATATAGGCAAACCCAATTAATGTACAATCAAACAAAATACCCATATGCATATGATGTATGCTTGTCTTATGGTTGATTAGTCTCATCTGTCAGTTATAAAGCCAACCCGACATGTCCGGTAGCTAACCCGGACATCGTCCTCTTGAAAACTAGTGAGTGGTACAATACCATGATCCTCAACTGGTGAGCAGCAAACCACGTTGATCCCCACCATCTACGGGCATTAAACCACCTCGATTCCCACAGACGTTTTCAATTGGAAAACGGCATACACCTGGACGGTAAATAACCACAATCCCCACAAAATAATTTTCTTTAAAATTTGGTTGGCGATAAATAACCACGATCCCCACAAAATAATTTTCTTTAAAATCTGGTGGGTGGTAAATAACCACGATTCCCACAAAATAAATTTGAAATCAAGTTCAATTATTCTTATTCATAGCCCGTTAGAGTTCGGTAAAAAATTAGTTTTTTATCAAAATCTTCAAAAACCCCTATTTTTTACAATCCCTCATTTCAAACTCATAACTCATCATCAAAATAGCACTAAATATAACTAGAATCGTAAACTCACCTGATTCATTCATTCCTCAACATATCACCACCCAAACCACTCAACCATCCTCAAATAAATACATACATACATACATACATATATATATATATATATATATATATATATATATATATATATATATATATATATATATATATATATATATAAAATCTCCAAAACCTATCCTCATCATCACTTACTATCAATAGCATTTATCACATTTTATTTCAAAGCTCATCATTATAATTCAACATTATTCATCAATCATCAATCATCAATCATGCTCATCATCATTATTCACAATTGTTAATAATCAACAATCATATAATTCAACCACCCCCTCAACAATTTCCAACAACAAGTCACTAAACCTCAACCTTCCATATCATACAACTTATCATATGGTCATCTAGCCAAAGTTTTCATGAAATATTATATATTATCTATGAGAAACCAAAACCATACCATGGCCGATCCCTCCCTATGCTCAGAACACCAAAATCTTCTCCACCTCAAGCTCCAATTCCTCTTATTTTCAATTCAATAAGCTCAAACCCGCATCACTTGCTCCGCTTCACCAATTTGACTTTAACCAATTACCAATTTCAATCTACTATCACATATTATCACTATAATCAATATAGAGTTCACTAAATCGGAAATGCACCAATAAATAGGAGTTTCTTACCTTACCTACTGCTCAAATGAACAAGATTCAACAATTTCCGCTACCTAATTTAATCCTAAAACATCAAAATCACAAAATTCTCAATTCCAAACCCACATATATTCAAAATTGAAGAGGAAAAATCTAGGTGAGAAAGATTGAATTTCTTATCAAATTGGTTAATGAGATTTGTAGAGAATTTCAAGACAAATACGTGGCCACTGACGGCTCGTCAATTGGACCTCCGAATCAAAAGATACATGAGATTGAAGATGAGGTTAGGTTTTGGAAGTTCTTCCCCTTCTCCCATTATTTTTCCAGCATGAAACTCATAGTATGGGGAAGAGAGTGGCTGAAGCCATTCATTAATGTGATGTTGGGTTGGGCCTTGGGTCCGATTCAACTGGTTTGGCCCGTTCGGCCTAATTTTGGGTCAAAATCTTTAAAATTAGTGTCAAAATTCGTATTTTAATTATTTCTTCCATTATAAATGAAAACATTTAATTTTATAATTTTTTTAAATAATAATTAATTTATTGGCTAATTATTTTTTAATTTCGCGGGTTTTATAGTACGCACTAGTGGTGGCATGTGATTTACTTAAGTAAACACGTGGCTCGCGATTCTAGGCCCAAATGTTTTGCTAAATCCAACTCATTTCTCATGCATATGGAGGCAAGACCAAGAGGGATCAAAGTAGTAGTATAGTATTAGTATAGAATGATGTTTTAAGTCAATTCTAGAGACAGAAGCTCCAACTTTTCTCTAGAATTTAGGGTGTTTAGTTTGGTTTCTTCTTAGGTTTAGGTTTTAATTCTTGTTATAGTGTAGTTTTTTTTATATTTTCATGTTCTAGAATCTTAATTTGCCTAGCTTTACTTGTTATTTTCTTTATTTTTGTTAATTTTAGTTTATGGAAACTTGTGTGAATTCTAATTTTCCTTTACTTTAATTTAATGTTCTTATGTTCATTGTTGTTTATTTGAATTATTATTATTACCATATTTTTCTTTATTCATTTCAAGTGTTTGTTAAAATGTCTTTCTTAGTTTTAGAGTATAATGTTGCATTCTTAGCTTAAAATTGAGGACTTAGGTGACCTTGATTCATTAATGTCCAATATTGATTGGTAATCTAGGATTATTAGTTGGTTTTGTTTTCACTGGCGTTAATTTTTCACTAAGTCTAATTAGTGAGTTAGCTATGACTTGTGGATTAAAATCAATTATGCCTATGACTCTCCCCCGATGTTTAGGGATGACGAAGTAAGATTCACTCTTCTTAATTACCATGTTTGTGGTTAATGACTTGGATAGAAAACTTTAATTCTCAACCCTTGCCAAGATGTCTTTTAGCATTTAAATTTCTTGTTTGCTCTTTATTTTCTTGTCTTTTGCATTTCAAACCCCTTTTTCTTATAGCCGATAATATGCACACCTCACTGCAATTCCTTTGAGAGACGATCTAGGATTCAAAACTCCCAGTTTTTTATTGATTTAAATTTGTAACAAACACACTCAACTTTGATACGGGTCATTTGTTGGTTTGGAATTATACTATTGACGAAGAAATTCTTTTGAGAAAATTCTAAATCGACGTTCGGCTCGTGTTAAGCTACCAAACAATATTATACGTAACAAAATATACTCAACAAAATTATTGTACTTACATCATCATCATTAAACCATTCAGTGTGCACATACTCATCACTTTCAACATCTACGAAGGAGTAGTCTTCACCCTCACCATGCTCCTTACCGTCACCATCAAATTGGGGAGTCTTTTCATCCATTTTCCTCATGAAACATGTAGATATGTTATGACCTCGTTTGCAATAGTAGCTGCAATGCGTAGGCTTTTTTGCGGTCTCTGTCTCAATACTTCCATTCTTTTCAAGGCCTTCATATATGTATTTTGCATGCCCCCTATCATGTTATCGTCCCCACTATGAGCCCTAATCCATGAAAGTATATTTATAAATGCATCTTGTGATTCATTAAATAGATCCCCTTTTAGGCATCCTTCATTCATAACTTGTTTACACCAATATGTCAAACATGCATGCCGACTAATAGCCAAGGAATCCTCCATCAAGCCGCCTATGTCATCATATCCACTAATGCCTTCCTTAGCTCTTCTAGTCCATCTTCGCAGCACTAATATTTTTGGCAGCTCTACAATATCTAGAAAATCCAAAACAGCAAGTATATGACTACATAGAATACCTATAGATTTCATTCTCATGCATGAGCATTTAAATTCATCTTGCTCTCCATGAAAAGACACATGTCATATCATGTTAGGCTTGTAAAATTTTGACACCTGATATATCTTGTAAGAACTCATTTCTTTTTTCATATATAACCTTCAATGTGCTGGGCTTGTGGAGCATTGAACGGAACAACATAAAAACTTGTTAGGTATAAATGGTGGCTGCTAACCTTTCTAGTTGTTGAAAGTGTGTTTGCATCACAAGTTGTCCAGTTGATGATTTGAAGTCTGCCAAATCCTCTCTATGTCGCATGTAACAAAGAATTTTCTTCAGATATGAGCAGTAGCCCACATGTTTCTTTTACCGTACATATCTATTATCCATTCACGATCTTCCACTCCAAAGTATCCAACCATTTTCTCCCACTTTTGTTTAAGCACACCAACTTCATAATCAAATAACATTATCTTTGTAAACATTTTCATAAACTGAGGTTTGTGAATATTTCTTGTTGCTTTACGACTCAAGTGTCATGCGCATAACCTATGATGTGCATTGGAAAACACTTCCTAAATAGCGATTGTAATCGATGGATGACCATCCGTAATTACTGAAGTCATTGTCTTTTCCTTCATTGCTATGAGAAGTTATTTTAGTAATCACACATATGTGCTTTTTCTCTCATTTAAAACTATCACAGAACTAAATACAACAGTTTGATTATGGTGGTTAACTCCCAAGAATATTACCGCCGGTAATCTGTATCTATTCTTCTTATATGTGGTGTTAAATACTAGCACATCCCCGAACAGATCGTAGTCCAACTGACATTGGCCATCACACCAAAAAAGTTACCAAAACACCCTTTTTGTGTCCTTCTCAACACTATAGAACAATTTTTGATCCCTTGTTGGTAGCGTTTCCAAGTAAGCCATTGCAAAGTTTAAATCATCAGGTAATTGTCTTCTTTGCTTTGTAACTTGATTGTGTATATCCTTAATTGAAAAATTAGCATTCTCATACCCACCACACTGGCTAGATAATGACCTAAATATATTTGGTATGCTGGTCTCCAACTCTTTTATATGGTTCCTTTGACGAATGTCAGGCTCCATCATTTTTTTGTGAGATCTTAATATTCTTGCTAACTTTGGGACAACAAACTCATGGTTGTGTTCATCACAAAAATTTTTCACTACCCAACTTTTAATTACCGCTTCCATGAAAATATGAAGTTTCCTCATACAACCACATCTTGTCTCTGGTTTTGACTCCCTAACTCAATTTTTTATATGGTTCAATTTTTCTAATCTATAGCCTTCACAAGAACAAACATATGCTTTTTCTCTAACTTTTTCATTAACTTTTCTGCTCCTATTTTTTCGTACACTGAAGCCCCTCATATTGGCATATGAATTATAAAATTCAAATGCCAAGCCAAGATCAGCAAAGTAAAATTGATAAATATTTTCTATAGATAGATCCGAAAAATCGATCTTACCAACATCTTCCCAAGAGTTTATATGATATTGATCCATATCCACTGCATCAGATCATCCACATAATCACTAACATTATTCGTATTTTCATCCATTGTATGTCTTTGACTATTTGATGCTACCTGTAATTTATGGTGACTTAAGTTAATTACTTAGAAAAATAGCACAAATTAGTCAGAATTTATAATTAAACAATTAAAACTAACCCGTGGCCACTGAATTTGAAAACATAATCACAATACTAATTTCTAAATTCGCAAATAGACTAAAAAAAATCAAACGGTAGTAACAAATAAAACATAGAACAAAAAATAGAATTAAAGCATCATCGACAAAAACATAAACACAAAAATTGAAATCCAAATCATAAAAATAAATTCTAAAATTTTTTAACCCTCATAAATAAAACCGAAAAAAATTCAAACAACCAAATAAACATAACAGAAAAATTAATTGAACGAAAGCAATGAAACAAATTCATACAAAAAATCTTAAATGAAAAATAAATAGAACAAGAAAAAATAATTGAATGAGTTCAACGAAGGAGATTCATATAACAAGAACATAAAAAGAACAAAAAAGGTGAAATCAACGAAGCAAATTCATAGTTGAGATTGAGGCTCCATTGAAACTCTGGAAGTGGAGGATGAACGAAGAGACGGAATACCGCAAAGCTGACGCGACTCGAAGAGAAAAGAGAGAATGATAGCAGAATAGACCCGGGAAAAAGGGCTACCAATTTCAATTGTTTTTGCACATCAAAGTGTAGAAATTTAAAACTAATTAAAGAAATGAATTTGAATCGGAAACCAATGCTGGTGTATGTACCCTTCATTAATAAGCAACATTCCATCCCTACGAGTACCCTATGCAACCTCTCTGTCTCTCTCTTACTCTCTCGTTCTGCTTCTCTGCAACTCTGTTGTGTGCTGTTCACTCTATATTCTAAAAGAATTAGCATCAGATCCAAAGCAATTTCAAGTTTTCAACCCCCCCCCCTCCCTCTCTCTCTCTCTCTCAAAAACCAATATTACCACACCACACCACACCACGTGCAAGTCTTCTACTCTCATCATTTTTCTTCTTTTGTTTTCTTGTTCATTGTGGGATTTCTTTAATGTCCCATATTCTTTTATGTTGTTATATTATATAAAAAGGGAATAAGATGGGATGAACATTGGAAGGCTGGAAACTATGCACATTTGGATCCATGATGGCGTAGATAACGCTTTTTCTTTTTCATGTGAGAGAGAATGTGAGAAGAGATGAGTTTTACGCTGGTATGGTTTAAACAACTCGGTACTTTCGATTTGTTTTATTTTTTAAATTAACAATCACAAATCAGACGGTTTAATTTGTAATTTTGAAAATAAAAAAGTTTTTAATGTTAAAATCGGACCATTTGATTTTTATTTTAAAAATAAAAAAAAATAAAAAATACAAATCGGACCCTCTGATTTGTAATTTATTTTTTTCTTTAAATAAATCGGACCTTCCGATTTATAATTTATTTTTTTTTTCAAACAAATCGAATCGTCCGATTTAAATAAAACACCATATAAAAAAACACCAAATCTTCTAATAACAACTTATTACACATATATTTAATCAATATAAAAAAAATTAGCCCATAGATAAAGGTGGTGTTGCACTTGCTTCCATTTTGGACACGTGTGTAATCATGACATGACATTCTACATGGGAGAACCTATGGACTATGGACCCTGTTCCTTTTGCTTCCTTCTCATCACTCTCATTCACAACGAATATTATGTCACGTCTATGTATACTTTTTCTGAGCAACCGTTAAACAAGAAGCAAAACTGCAAAAGTGAAAAATAAAGGAAACAAACAAAACTAACAATAAATAAAGGTACTTTCCTTTTCCCTCTTTGTTCAAACGGATAATTAGCTCTCCATGGCAGCACTTGTTAATTTTGCTTGATTCATACATTATAATGACAGTGTCATGTGAACCGTCAAGCCTTCACTTTCAATTTAAGGCTTCTGATAATCACTTTTGGTCTTTTTATGTTAATGATAGTATCAAGTACATAAACGTTTAATTATATGAATCGTATACACTAAGAAACTATAAAGACCACTCAAAATGAGTTAATAACACTTCCAAAATTGGGAGATTCTCACCTACCCTTATATTTTCATTATTAAAAGAATGATTCTACCAGTAGAACAATTATTAATGCATATGAGATAATGATTAATGAGAACATGGTTTCTTCCACAAATTAACCGGAAGTTGCAGCTGCATAATTTTGGGTATAGCCGTATAGGCTTGGTTGTTATAAAATATGGTAAGGGTGTAGGTTGGGTGGTCATTGTAAGTGGTTGTTAATTTTGTGCATGTTGGTAAGCTGATACCATCAATCATTAACCCGCGGAGAGCTGAGGAAAAAGACGAGTTAATTGGTTAATGCAGTCATTTCTTTATGTGCCTGGCACATGGTCCCCGCACCAAATAAGGGAATCATTACTTGTGATGGGGAGGATATTCCAAAATGGCCTAAAGGTTTATCGTAAAGAAATTAAAAGTAAAAGGAAGCCATAAAATAAAAAAGCGGTAATGTTAAAGAAAAAAAAAATTATTTTATTTAATATTTACTAATTGTTATAAAATATTAAAAAAATAAATTCTGATTATTTTTAATTAATTATTTTTTATTACCAAACATTTCTAATAAAAAAAAAAGGTAAATGAAGCTATGGAAAGCTGAAAAGGAAACAGCCAAAAGGAAGCTCGAACAAAAGACACTTTTCATAGAAAATTACCAAATAAGAATTAATGTCATCTCTATCCATGAATTCTTCCAATAATGAGTAATAAAACAGCCCTAAGAATTAGCTGAACAGACGGTCTCAAACTACAAATTCTAAAACATTAAGCCACTAATTCACTATGGGAATTTCTGTGCTCTTTGTATATTTTTTTGTTTTCCCACTTAACCCAGTTCCTTTCTCTCTTTCTCTCTCTTTTTCTCCCTACAAGTTCTATCTATGATCGCGAAGGTTGCGTTATTGCAGAAAGGGAATAATTAAGGAATAAAAGTAGCCAGCTTGTTGTACTAAACAGTTATCTGTACACAAAAAGTAAAATTAAAAAACCAACCAAACGCACCACGCGCCGCCAACACCAGCCATCACCGTCTACCCGGAGCAACCAGAATTTGCAACCTCAATTTCGTGTTACATCCTGTCATGTTAATTAGCTTCTTTCTTCCACTACACAGCACTATCCACTACACTCTACAAATAAACTCAGAATCAGTGACACTCTCTCTCTCTCCCCCTCTCTCTCTCTCTCTCTCTCCCAAGGCATTCACTGTAAACGAACCCACTGGTACCGACCCTCCAACGGCATATCTGCAACAATATCAAAGTTGTACCTACACGCAAAGCAAAGTTGTTAGTTAGTTAGGGTTCGATTCTTTCTGGCAACTGCTAGAGTGCGACCTCGCTCACATTCCTTATCCTGCACACTCACAAAAATAGAAAGAAAAAACAACAGCACTATATTACATTATCACTCCCAGTACTTACTTCTCAGCGAACCGTTTTTGTTCGTACTTCTCAGCCATTGCGAAGAACTCTTCAATCTCCACCTCTGGCACCTTCTCCTTCTTCGCTGCCGTAGATTTTTGCTCATGCTGCCTCACCACAGCCGCCGATTCTTCCGAGTCTCCACACTGCTCACTCAACAAACTAGAACACCGAAAACGCAGAAGAAAAAAAAATGTAGGTAGTGCTGTTTGAATAATGTAGCTATATTTTTCGTTTGAGAGAATAATAGAACGTGTAAACGGAGAAAGAGGACTAAGAATAAAAAATTGAGAACCTGATGGATTTGAAATTGTGGAACGTTGAGTCAACAGTTACGAAACCCTTGGTCTGAACCTGAAGGATCACATTAATTCGCCAATGTTATTCTCAATAAATTAAATTTTAAAAAAATTAAGTACGTTAATAATTTGAAAGTTGAAACTGCAAAATTGAACAATTTGTGGCTTAACGAAGATTATAACATAACAGAAATTGAAAAAGTAACTGAAGAATGCGAAAACGAAAGCGTATCACAGAAGCAGAATTTCGAAAACTGAACCTCCAGATCTAACGGCGTCGTATCGAGCTCCTTCGCGACTTCAAAGGCGGAGCTACAGAAAGAGTGCGGAGAGCGATCCGAGCAGAATTCGAAGGAAACAACCGTGCCGGAGGAATTGAGCGAACCTTCCGGCGATACGGTGACGTCGTTGAACCTAGCCGCGGCGAGAGAATAACCGAAGCTAGGAAGACGCTGGCGGTGCGGCGCATCCGAAGTAGAGGTTAACAAAAACTCATACGAAGTGGTGGTCTTCCTTTTCTTAGAAACATTATCTTCGCTGGAAGAAGAAGCTTCCATGGCAGAAGCTAACGGAACACAGCGTTTACAATCGCTCATTATCTTCTTCCACACGCTCTCTTTCTCTTCCTCTTTCTCTTTCTCTTTCTCTTTCTAATTTTGCTATTTTGAGTAGAGAGAGAGAGAGAGTGAGAGTGGGGGTTTGAGTGAGCTTAAAAAGAGGATGATCGCAGAGGAATATTGATGAGCGCACTGATTAGATGGACGGTTGAGATTGAATTTAATAAATCAAAAGTGGGACCCTTTGTCCCCTACTCCCCTTGGATCAACAGGAGAGGGATAGGGGTAAAACGTCATCGTTACGACCATGACTTGCCAGTGATAGTGCTGGCTGTATATTATAGTGCCAATTTGTGGCTCTATGCTATGGTATCAAAGAATTTTAATTTATTTTTTGCCCCATAGCCCCTACTGGTGGGGCCCACAGTGCCAATTGTCCATTCTACTAAAACGTTATTCCCTGTGCAGTTTTTCAACATCCCATGTGAAACGCTTCTTTCACTAGTAGTAGTACCCCCAAGGCCCCAAATAAAGCTCTTTCTTTATTATCTTAATAGTAGTAATAATTCTTTCTATTTTATACAAGATAGTTTTTTGAAATAATTTTTATAGCTTTTAGTACACGAGAATTATTTACAAATAATTATTAAATTATAATTGATTTTATGTTTCTATATGATATAAAATGTATACATATATATTTATATATACAACCAAGCCTAATATATAACTTGTACATTCCTTTACATGCAGTGGCTGAAGTATTTGAGGATGCATTATCCATTTTCTTATGTGGGCTGTGACCATCCTGTATGCCTGAATCATTGACATTGATTTAAAAATTAGTTCATCATCTTTCATTTCTTCGCTCTAAAAGTACTTTTTGTTCCGTGTGCTAACCAAATTCGAGATGCCACCATGATCAAAATTTTCACTATGTCGCTATCAAAGAAGTAAAAGCTCTCTTTTTGCTTAGTTAGTTATTTTTAGAAGTTTGTTTATCCACTTTAAAGTTCAATAAATTCATGAGCTCTCATTCAGGGTTTTGCATATACTTTAGGAAGGAGCTAACTAGGTAACAATAATACATGATAAATGTACATAATTATTGGCATGCGATTACTTGCCTTGTTAGAAAAGTTTCTCTTTCTTTTATGGGCTCAAATCGGAATATGCATGCACTTTTGAGGAAAAGTCATAATAAAAGGAGTAAAATAGAATTAAGCCCCATTTTGGTCCTTAGATTGGCGAGTTGCACTGATTTAGTCTTCCAGATCCTGATTGCACTAAATTAGTCCCCCAGATTCGAAAAAATGCACCACATTAGTCCTTATCATATTTTCCGTCACCGGAGCACTGACGTCGTTAGTGACGTGGCCAAATATTGCCACGCTGGACACTATGAAACGGCGTCGTTTTTTATTTGGCGCTAAAAAACCCCTTTAAGCGACATCGTTTGTATGTGATGGAAAACAAAACGTTTGCATATTCCTTTTTTGTCTCCACTCTTCGTCTTCAACTCCTCCATGAGTGACGCAGTGGAAAAACGTTTCTCTTCCATGAGTGACTCAAAATAGGAACGGGTAACTGCAATAGGATTTCTGGAGACTGTTGGATTACGAGTGAACACTGTACAGTTGTCTGAGGAGTTGGTTTGCCGCTACAAGGAGCTTCTGTTCCATCACCGAGGTTAGTGAAGAGATTAAAATTTTATTTTTTCAAAATTTAGGGAATGCGTTGATGGTTGTTGATCATAGTTTATTGGTTTGAATATTGTTATTCCCTAAGGTTTGTAGTGAATTTTGTGCTAGGGTTTTATTTCGATGTTGTGTGGTACTATTTTTAGGGGTTTGTCTTCATGCTTTGTTCTAATGGTGGATAACTGTGTTTTATTTTGATATATCTCTCTGCCATGTATGAATGTAGTTGATGAAAACTATCTTAAAGTGATCATTGTGTGAAATTGGTGATGAAAATAAATTTTTTTGAATCATGCAGATGGATGTGCAGTTAGATATTATGTTCCACCATGGGAAAAGTTTCAGAAAAATGAAAAAGGGATAACTATATATTATCCTGATAAGAAGGCATGCATTGGTGACATTGATGTAGATACTTTAGATGTATTTTGGGTGAGAAATTATTATAAAGAACTAGGATATGATAGGTTAGGAGAATGTTGGTGGCATGTTCCCGGGAGGAGTTTAGACAGTGGTTTAAGAGCTCTGAATTATGATGATGAGTTGAGAGAGATGTGTTTCATGGCTGAAAAGAATGATGGGTTAGTTGATGTTTAATTTGAGCATGCAGTTTCAACACCAGAAATTCTTGAGGGGAATGAGATTGTTGTGTATGTTGAGGATGACCATGATGAGCTCAGAGTGGTTAGTGATGAACCCGACAATGAACTCCTACCAGACAAGATCCCAAACCAAACTAATATACCCATTGCCCCTGCTGATGAGACTCCATTCTCCAACAACAATGAACCAATGCATAATACCTCACCACCCAAAAGCACAAAACCAACAGATCCTGGTGCTAGTAACCCAACACCCCCAAAAACAATGGCTGTTTTATTTGTTGCCAAAAGAAGTGACAATATTTATGGTATCACTCTAGATGATCTAAAAGTTCAAAATGTGACTTGTTTCTCTTCAATGGAATCTGAAAAATGGATGTGGCATAAGAGGTTAGGACATGCTAGCATATTTCAAATCTCTAAGCTTGTAAGGAGAGGCTTAGTTAGAGGTCTTCCTAATATAAAATTTGATAAGGACATCATTTGTGATGCTTGTCAAATGGGTAAACAAATTAAAACCTCTTTCAAACCCAAGGAAGATGTCTCTACTAAGAAACCATTGGAGTTGTTGCATCTTGACCTATTTGGACCAACTAGGACTCAATGTCTTGAAGGAAAGAGTTATGGCATGGTAATTGTGGATGACTATACTAGATTTGACTGGGTGTTCTTTCTTGCTCATAAACATGAGGCTTTTTTCTGTTTTTGAGAAATTCAGCAAAAAGATTCAAAATGAAAAAGGTTTAAAAATTGTTTCAATTAGAAGTGATCATGGTAAAGAATTTGAAAATCAATTCTTTGAATCTTTTTGTGATGAACAAGGCATATCACATAACTTCTCTTGTCCAAGAACACCTCAACAAAATAGTGTAGTTGAGAGAAGAAATAGAAGTTTACAAGAAATGGCTAGAGCTATGTTATGTGAATATGAAATCCCCAAGTTCTTATGGGCTGAAGCTGTGAATACAGCTTGCTATGTTTTAAATAGAACCATCATTAGAAAGTTTTTGAAGAAAATTCCATATGAACTTTGGAAAGGGCATCTTCCCAATCTTAGTTATTTTCATGTGTTTGTCTGCAAGTGTTTCATTCTGAATATCAAAGAAAACTTAGGAAAATTTGATCCTAAAACACATGAAGGCATTTTTCTGGGTTATTCCACAAGTAGCAAGGCCTATAGAGTCTATAACAAAAACTCCAAAACTGTTGAGAAAACCATGCATATCACTTTTTGTGAGTCTAACAATGTTCCCAGTATTTGCAATGATGATAGTCCAGGTTTTGAAGCTGATTTGTCCAAGAATGCTGAGTCAGTTCCTCAAAATTCAAGTTCTAATGAAGTTGCACCTGTTAGCAACAAAAACTCAAATTCTGCAGGAGACAATTTGGAATTATCTCCTGTCGCTGCAGAAAACACTAATGCAAAGGCTATTGTTGATCAAGAGGAACCTGAATCCTCAACTCAACTAAGAAGGCCCAGAGAATGGAAGTTTCTGAAAAACTATCCTTAGAAGTTCATAATTGGTGATCCCTCCAAAGGAATATCAACAAGATCATCTTTGAGAAGAGCTGAATCGAAAAACTTAGCTCTTATATCAAAGATTGAACCTCAAAACATCCAAGAAGCGCTTGCTGATCCATCTTGGGTGTTAGCTATGGAGGAAGAATTGCAGCAGTTTGAGAAAAATCAAGTCTGGACATTAGTGCCTCACTCAAATATGGGAAGAAAGTCACTGGCACTAAATGGATTTTCAGAAACAAGTTGGGTGAAGATGGAACCATTGTCCGAAACAAAGCTAGATTGGTTGCTCAAGGCTATGATCAAGAAGAAGGGATTGACTTCGATGAATCCTTTGCGCCAGTAGCTAGAATGGAAGCCATCAGATTGCTCCTTGCTTATGTAGCTCATTGTGGCTTCAAGCTATTCCAAATGGACGTAAAGTGTGCTTTTCTTAATGGCATAATAGATAGAGAGGTTTATGTGGCTCAACCACCTGGGTTTGCAAACAAATCTTTTCCTAACCATGTTTTTAAACTAGCTAAAGCTCTATATGGTTTGAGACAAACTCCTAGAGCTTGGTATGAGAGGCTTAGCTCATTTTTATTGAAAAATAATTTTCAAAGAGGAGCCACTGACACCACTTTATTTATTAGGAACTATCATGATCATTTTATTCTTGTGCAAGTTTATGTTGATGATATAATTTTTGGTTCGGCTAATGAGGATTTGTGTGCAGATTTTGCTAAGCTTATGACTAATGAATTTGATATGAGCATGATGGGAGAACTCAACTTCTTTCTAGGCTTGCAAATTAAGCAAACTGTAGAAGGCATATTCATCCATCAAGAAAAATATGCAAAGGAACTTGTCAAGAAATTTGGGCTGGACTGTGCTAAGCCAATGGGAACTCCCATGCATCCTAATATCAAGCTTGATAAGGATGACCATAGTAGAGATGTTGACGAGACACGCTATAGGGGGATGATTGGATCCTTGATGTATCTAACCTCCTCAAGGCCTGATATCATCCAAAGTGTTGGAGTTTGCTCAAGGTTTCAATCAAAGCCTAAGGAGTCCCATCTCTCAGCTGTCAAGAGGATTATCCGATATGTACTTGGTACCACTGATTATGGGTTATGGTTTCCTAAGACTGATTCCTTTCAATTAGTAAGTTTCTGTGATGTAGATTTTGCTGGGGACAGAATTGATAGAAGAAGCACAAGTGGCATGTGCTGTTTTCTTGGGCAATCTCTCATTGTTTGGTCTAGTAAGAAGCAAGCTACAGTGGCACTCTCAACAGCTGAAGTTGAGTATATTGCAGCCTCCTCTTGTTGTTCTCAATTATTATGGCTGAAAACTCAACTAGCTAACTATAAATTGAATGTCTCTAATATTCCATTATTTTGTGACAATATGAGTGCTATTAATATTTCCAAAAACCCAGTTTTGCACTCAAGAACAAAGCACATTGAAGTTTGATTTTATTCTATAAGAGAACATGTGCAAAATAGAAATTTAGATATTCAGTTTGTTAACTCTGAAGGTCAGCTAGCAGATATTTTCACCAAACCATTGATAGAGGAGAGGTTCTGCAAGTTACGAACTGAACTGGGCATTCTTGCTTCATCTTTGTTTTCTTAATGATCTGATAATGAGATCTTTTGTGTTTTGTCTCATAAATCGCGGTGAGATTTTTTGGCAGATGATGAGTAAACTTCATTAAGTCACTATGAAGCTACTAGATTCATAACTGAACTTTGCGTGATGGACGTCAAGTGCTGAAGCAGTCTCCTCTTTATTGAAAACTCTGGGGCTTTTTCAATTTTTTTTGGGATTTGAAACAAATTTTTGATGAATAAGCCTTTATGAAAAGTGGGCTTTCAAAATTTTTCAATTATGGTTAAATTCAATTTCAATTTCTTTTCTTCATTGAGATCACTGGGCTAACTTTAATTTTTTTGGCAGTCTCAAATTTTTGGCATTTGCACTTCGTTTTGTTTGGGCTTCATTTTAATTGCATCCTTTTATTAATTTCCATCTTTTGTTTGCTTTTCATCCTTATTTCAAACGTACGAAGGTTACAGCTGTACCTTTCAAAACGTTTTCAAAGTTTGGATTTTTATCTTTTCAAGATGCAACCTTTACACTTCTCTAAGCCTATATTAACTTACCACTTCATGCACCATTTTACATACACTTCTCTCCATTCCTTTACCCAATTCTTCACATTTTGAATCTGACCAATGTTCTACAATGGTTTCTAAATCTAATTCTTCAAAGATCAGAACTTAAACTGAAATTGTGAAAGATGTGTTTCAAAAGTCTGTGATATTGTCTGATCTTCTTTGAAGCTAAGAAGGAATGGCTGAAACTGCGCTCAAGAAGACAAATAGCCGCATTTACATTCTCAGAAATTATGTGGAGAAAATTGAAAGCTGAGTGAACCACCACTGACAATGACGATGAGGATGAAGGCTCCAATGAGTCCAACTCTGATGCCTAGCTACTCTCATCTCTAATCTAACACTTTGCTTTGTTACTACTTCAGACTGCATGTGCTCAAACACTAACAAAATTTTTGCAGGGTCTTAGATTTCCCTCCTTGATGACAAAAGGGGGAGAAAATAAAAGAAAAGTTAGATTTGGCTTAGGTTTTGGATGATGATGCTTAATGACATGTGTTGCTTTGCTGTGTTACTTTGCTTAACTTTAATTGCTCTATGCTCTGTGTTATTATTTGCTGTGTTATATTGCTTTGGTAATTGTTCTTGGTTGCTTTAAGTTATTTCTATTTCAAGAAGTAAGCCATGATCAAGGGGGAGTAATGTTGGCATTGAGGGGGAGCAACTCACAATCCAAAGGTCATCAAAGGAAAGTGTTCTTAACTCATTCAAATTAGTTTTTAATTTCCCTATTTTATCATGTTTGTCATCAAGGGGGAGATTGTTGAGCCTAGTTTGATTTTGGGTTAATTTATGATGACAAACATTTATTTGGGTTGAAAGCCCAATATTGTTTAATGTGTGGTTTAGTGATGCAGGCCCATATGTCCAAGTTTATATTGCTTTAGTCCAAGTCCAGCAAGTGCTTTAGCAATGAAAAAGAGCCAAAGCTCATCCTCATAGCAACGTTCAGAAATAAAATGGTTATATGTTTTGCTAAATGTTAAAGGAGGACAGCTGTATCATGCAAGGACAGGTGTGGCTCTGTAAAAGTAAGAAAGGACACTAGGGTAACCACTAACCCAAGGACATCAGCTGAGCAATACTAGGATTGTGGTTGAGCAAAACACAAACGAGCAAAGAGCACAGAGCAGCAGCAGCAAGGAAATGGAGCAGAATGCAAAAGAAGAGCATGCCAAGGAAGAAAGCAAGGAAAAGGACCACAGAGGTGGTGGATGAGCTCCTCCAGCAGCAGGGGTAGTGGAGCATGATGAAGAAGGACAGCTTGCTAGCTGTGCCAGCTCCAACGGATAGTAAGGATAAGCAAAAGAATGAAGCTACAATGAAGCCAAGTTGAAGATATATAAGAAGCTTCACTCCACCATTTCAAATCAAGAAAAAGAGAGCACACATACAGAGCACCATCTCATACATTAAGCTGGAATCTTTTTCTTCTACTCAAGCTTAATTCTGATCTTTGTGTTATGGCTATCTTGCGTTATTTTCTATTTTGAAAAGGCAATTATGTGAGGTTCAAAAGCCAAGAGAGAAAAGGCAAGAGTGATGCAAAATAGCCACTGATTTCTGATGTAATTTGGGTTTATGAACTAGGATTAGTTTCCCTTGCCAAGTTGGGTTAGCACTTGGTGAGATTGAATCTGTTTAGATTCCCCTTCCAAGTTGGGACAACACTTTGGGGTTGCTAAGCTTTAGTGAAGAAAGCTTAGGGGTAGATACTAGTTGAATTAGGGAATAATTCAATAGTATTGGTGTATGTAGCCTGAGAATTATAGTGAGAATTCTACCATGGTTTGTGGTGGAGACTGGACGTAGGATTCATGGCACTGAGAATCCAAACCAGGATACATGCTGGCCTCTTTCTCTTCTTCTCTGCTCTTTTTATGTTCTGCGTATGAGATAATTTCAAATAATCTCCTGCAACTCGAGCAACAGCAAAAACAGAGTTAGAAACTTTAAGTTTTAAGCTAACTTGATTCAACCCCACCTTCTCAAGTTCAACTAGAACCATCAAAGTCTAAGTGTGACCTCGTGTTAAATAGGAATTCAATTTCTAGAGCCTTGGCAGACGCTAAAGCTGTGGTATATGGAGACGAGAAGGCCCAATATGCAATGGTCTGGGACTATGGAGAAACACTCTTAAAGTGTAATCTAGGATCAACAGTTAGAATTGGCACCATCCCACAACCAGATGGAGAGGTGATCTTTCAAAGGATGTATGTATGTCTTAGTGGGTGCAAGAATGGTTTTAAGGCAGGTGTAGGCGACTGATTGGTTTAGATGGGGCATTCCTTAAAACACAAACTAGAGGCCAGATTTTATCAGCAGTGAGTCAGGATGCAAATCATCACATATATGTTATAGCATGGACAATTGTGGATGTCGAGAACACGGAGAATTGGAGGTGGTTTCTGGAGCTACTCCATGAAGACCTTGGAGACTATAAAGAAAACAAATGGTGCTTCATGAGCGACATGCAAAAGGTAAACCTTGCCCTTTCATAATATACTCTATTATTACAAAAGTTATTAAGGTTTAGCCTAATGCTAGTTAATGTAAATTGTTTGTTAATTTGTTGACATGTTGGCCTGAAAAGCTATGTATTGACTGATGGAAATATTTGTTTACAGTATTCTTTATGGGTAATGTGACAGAGGGACAGAAATTGGAAACAATTTATATGTAGGGGACCATGGGTTCATTAAACAAAAGTTAGGGACTATTATGGGTACATTTATCGTATCTCAAGGACTATAATGTATCACGACATGTATTGTGTTCACATGCAGGGCCTGTTTTCTGCAGTTCAGGAGGTTATGCCTCATGTCCACCATAGGTTCTGCGTGTGGCACTTATGGAGAAATTTTAACAAGCAGTGGAAAGATTTTGAGTTAAGGGGTTACTTTGGGAATGTGCAAGATCAACCACTTATCAAGATTTTTCTGAAAACATAAAGAAGATTAAGAAAATTAATGAAGTGGCCTGGAATTACCTGAACAAGTGGCCTAGGGACTCGTGGACAAAGTCAACATTTAGTCATGCTCCTAAACTTGATAATATCTGCAACAACGCATGCGAGGTCTTTAATGCAAGAATCAAAGAAGCAAGGGCCAAGCCAATCATCACGCTACTTGAAGAGGTTAGAATGTTTGTCATGAGAACAATCGCTAAAAACAAAGTTAACCTACCCAACTGGTGCGCGAAATTGTGATCCCTGATAATGGCTTCAAAAACTTGGTGCTCAAATCTTAATTCATAATTTGTCACAACTTCGATACAACTAACCAGCAAGTGCACTGGGTCGTCCAAGTAATAAAACCTTACGTGAGTAATGGTCGATCCCACGGAGATTGTTGGTATGAAGCAAGCTATGGTCATCTTGTAAATCTCAGTCAGGCGGATATCAAATGGTTATGGAGTTTTCGAATAATAATAATAAATAAATAGAAAATAGGATAGAGATACTTATGTAATTCATTGGTGAGAATTTCAGATAAGCGTATAGAGATGCTTTCGTTCCTCTGAACCTCTGCTTTCCTGCTGTCTTCATCCAACCAATCCTACTCCTTTCCATGGCAAGCTGTATGTTAGGCATCACCACAGACAAGGTTTAGACTTTCCAGATCTCAGGAATGGCCATCCATGGGTTCTAACTTATACCACAAAGATTCTGATTAAGGAATCTAAGAGATACTCATTCAATCTAAGGTAGAACGAAAGTGGTTGTCAGGCACGTGTTCATAGGGAATGATGATGACTGTCACGATCATCACATTCATGTTGAAGTGCGAATGGATATCTTAGAAGCGGAATAAGTTGAATTGAATAGAAAAACAGTAGTACTTTGCATTAATCTTTGAGGAACAGCAGAGCTCTACACCTTAATCTATAGTGTGTAGAAACTCTACCATTGAAAAATACATAAGTGAAAGGTTCAGGAATGGCCGAGTGGCCAGCCCTCCATGATCTAAGAACTAGACGTCCCAAGATGATCCGAAGATGTAAATACAATAGCAAAAAGTCCTATTTATACTAGACTAGCTACTAGGATTTACAGAAGTAAGTAATTGATGCAGAAATTCACTTCCGGGGCCCACTTGGTGTGTGCTTGGACTGAGCTTGAAGTTTACACGTGCAGAGGCTTCTTTTGGAGTTGAACGCCAAGTTGTAACATGTTTTTGGCGTTGAACTCTGGTTTGTGACGTGTTTCTGGCGTTTAACTCCAGACTGCAGCGTAGAACTGGCATTCAACGCCCTTTTGCGTCGTCTACATTTGGGAAAAGTATGGACTATTATATATTTATGGAAAGCCCTGGATGTCTATTTTCCAACGCCGTTGAGAGCGCGCCATTTGGAGTTCTGTAGCTCTAGAAAATCCACTTTGAGTGTAGGGAGGTCAGAATCCAACAACATCAGCAGTCCTTCTTCAACCTCTGAATCTGATTTTTGCTCAAGTCCCTCAATTTCAACCAGAAAATACCTGAAATCACAGAAAAATACACAAACTCATAGTAAAGTCCAGAAATGTGAGGCATCTCAGGGATTTCTTGGTGATGAGCTTCTTCATGTGTCTCTTGAGATCCATGAATAGGCTCTCCGGTTTGCCTTTTGAGTCAATCTTCCATTGAGCTCCTTCCACACATATGTCCATGAGGACTTGGTCCAACCTTTGATCAAAATTGACTCTCCTTGTGTAGGGGCGTGCGTTTTCTTCCATCAGTGGCAAGTTGAACGCCAACCTCACATTTTCCGGACTAAAATCTAAGTATTTCCCCCGAACCATGGTGAGATAATTCTTTGGGTTCGGGTTCTTACTTTGATCATGGTTCCTAGTAATCCATGCATTAGCATAGAACTCTTGAATCATTAGAACTCCGACTTGTTGGATGGGGTTTGTTAGAACTTCCCAACCTCTTCTTTGGATCTCATGTCGGATCTCTGGATACTCATTTTTCTTGAGTTTGAAAGGGACCTCGGGGATCACCTTCTTCTTGGCCACAACATCATAGAAGTGGTCTTGATGGGCTTTGGAGATGAATCTTTCCATCTCCCATGACTCGGAGGTGGAAGCTTTTGTCTTCCCTTTCCCTTTTCTAGAGGATTCTCCGGTCTTAGATGCCATCAATGGTAATGAAAAAACAAAAAGCTTATGCTTTTACCATACCAAACTTAGAATATTGCTCGCCCTCGAGCAAGAGAAGAAAGAAAAGATGAAGAAGAAGAAATGGAGGAGAGGGAGAGAGGTTTGTGTTTCGGCCAAGAAGAGGAAGAGAGGGTTGTGTTGTGTGAAAATGAAGAAGAATGGAGGGGTTTATATAGTAGAGGGAGAGGGGTTAGGTTCGGCCATTTAGGGTGGGTTTGGGTGGAAAAGTGATTTTGAATTTTGAAGGTAGGTGGGGTTTATGAGGTAGGTTTATGGAGAAGAGTGGATTGATGTGAGTGGTGAAGGGGTAGTAGGGAAGAGAGCTTGAGGTGATAGGTGAAGGGGTAATTTGGAAGAGAGCTTGAGGTGATTGGTGAAGGGTTTTGGGGAAGGGTGTTTATTGGGAAGAGAGGATGAATGAGAAGAGGGAAGAGTATGAGTGGAGGTAGGTGGGGATCTTGTGGGGTCCACAGATACTGAGATGATCCTGTGGGGTCCACAGATCCTGAGGTGTCAAGGAATTGCATCCCTGCACCAATTAGGCATGTAAAATGCCTTTGCATGCAATTCTGGCGTTTAAACGCCGAATTGGTGCTTGTTCTGGGCGTTCAGCGCCCAGATACAGCATGTTTCTGGCGTTCAGCGCCAGCCTTCCTCAGTGTGCATTCCTGGCATCTGAACGCCAGGATGCTGCTTGTTTTGGGCGTTCAACGCCAGATCCATGCTCTGTTCTGGCATTGAACGCCAGCCAGATGCTCCTTACTGGCGTTTAAACGCCAGTAAGCCCTTCCTCCAGGGTGTGATTTTTCTTCTGCTATTTTTGATTCTGTTTTTAATTTTTGTATTTATTTTGTGACTCCACATGATCATGAACCTAATAAAACATGAAAGAACAATAAAATAAAATTAGATAAATAAAAATTGGGTTGCCTCCCAACAAGCGCTTTTTTAATGTCAATAGCTTGACAGTGGGCTCTCATGGAGCCACACAGGTGATCAGGTCAATTTTATAGACTTCCCAACACCAAACTTAGAGTTTGGATATGGGAGTTCAACACCAAACTTAGAGTTTGGCTGAGGCCTCCGAACACCAAACTTAGAGTTTGACTGTGGGGGCTTTAGTTGACTCTGTACTGAGAGAAGCTTTCTATGCTTCCTCTCCATTGTTACAGAAGGAGATTCTTGAGTTTTAAACACAAGGTTGTCCTCATTCAGTTGAAGGATCAATTCTCCTCTGTTTACATCAATCATAGTTCTTGCTGTGGCTAGGAAGGGTCTTCCAAGGATGATGGATTCATCCTCTTCCTTTCCAGTGTCTAGGATTATGAAATCAGCAGGGATGTAAAGGCCTTCAACCTTTACTAACACGTCCTCTACCTGACCATAAGCCTCTTTTCTTGAATTGTCTGCCATCTCTAATGAGATTCTAGCAGCTTGCACCTCAAAAATTCCCAGTTTCTCCATTACAGAGAGTGGCATGAGGTTTATTCCTGATCTAAGGTCACATAGAGCCTTCTCAAAGGTCATGGTGCCTATGGTACAAGGTATTAGGAACTTTCCAGGATCCTGTTTCTTTTGAGACAATCTCAGTTGATCCAATGCATTTAGTTCATTGGTGAACAGGGGAGGTTCATCTCCCCAAGTCTCTTTACCAAATAAATTGGCATTCAGCTTCATGATTGCACCAAGGAACTTGGCAACTTGCTCTTCAGTAACATCCTCATTCTCTTCAGAAGAGAAATACTCATCAGATCTCATAAATGGCATAAGGAGGTTCAATGGAATCTCCATGGTCTCTAGATGAGTCTCAGATTCCTTTGGTTCCTCAGAGGGGAACTCCTTATTGATCACTGGACGTCCCAGGAGGTCTTCCTCCTTGGGATTCACATCCTTTCCTTCCTCCTTGGATTCGGCCATGATGGTTATATCAATGGCCTTACACTCTCCTTTTGGATTTTTTTCTGTATTGCTTGGGAGAGTACTAGGAGGGATTTCAGTGATCCTTTTACTCAGCTGGCCTACTTGTGCCTCCAAATTTCTAATGGAGGACCTTGTTTCATTCATGAAACTTAGAGTGGCCTTAGATAAATCAGAGACTAAATTTGCTAAGCTAGATGGATTCTGCTCAGAATTCTCTGTCTGTTGCTGAGTGGATGATGGAAAAGGTTTACTATTGTTAAACCTGTTTCTTCCACCATTATTAAAGCCTTGTTGAGGCTTTTGTTGATCCTTCCATGAGAGATTTGGGTGATTTCTCCATGAGGGATTATAGGTGTTTCCATATGGTTCACCCATGTAATTCACCTCTGCTATTCCAGGATTTTCAGGATCATAAGCTTCTTCTTCAGAAGATGCCTCTTGAGTACTGTTGGATGCAGGTTGCATTCCATTCAGACTCTGAGAAATCATATTGACTTGCTGAGTCAATATTTTATTTTAAGCTAATATGGCATTCAGAGCATCAATTTCAAGAACTCCCTTCTTTTGAGGCGTCCCATTACTCACAGGATTCCTCTTAGAAGTGTACATAAACTGGTTGTTAGCAACCATGTCAATAAGTTCTTGAGCTTCTGCAGGCATTTTCTTTAGGTGAATGGATCCACCTGCAGAAGTATCCAATGACATTTTAGCTAATTCAGACAGACCATCATAGAATATATCCAGGATGGTCCATTCTGAAAGCATGTCAGAAGGACACTTTTTGGTCAGTTGCTTGTATCTCTCCCAAGCTTCATAGAGGGATTCACCTTCTTTCTGTCTGAAGGTTTGGACATCCACTTTAAGCTTACTAAGCTTTTGAGGAGGAAAGAACTTGGTTAAGAAAGCCTTGACCAGCTTATCCCAAGAGTTCAGGCTATCTTTAGGTTGTGAGTCCAACCATGTTCTAGCTCTGTCTCTTACAACAAACGGGAAAAGCATAAGCATGTAGACCTCGGGATCAACCCCATTGGTCTTAACAGTATCACAGATCTGCAAGAATTCAGTTAAGAACTGAAAAGGGTCTTCAGATGGAAGTCCATGAAACTTGCAGTTCTGCTGCATCAGAGAAACTAATTGAGGTTTCAGCTCAAAGTTGCTTGCTCCAATGGTAGGAATTGAGATGCTTCTTCCATGTAAATTGGAATTAGGTGCAGTAAAGTCACCAAGCATCCTCCTTGCATTATTATTATTTTCGGCTGCCATCTCCTCTTCCTGTTCGAAAATTCCTGTAAGGTTGTCTCTGGATTGTTGTATTTTAGCTTCTCTTAGGTTCCTTTTCAGAGTCCTTTCAGGTTCAGGGTCTGCTTCAACAAGAATGTTCTTGTCCTTGCTCTTGCTCATATGAAAAAGAGGGGAACAGAAAATAATAATAGGGATCCTTTTTACCACAGTATAGAGGTTCCCTTCTGAATAGAAGAAAAGAAGAAAGAGAGTAAAAAAGAGAAGAATTCGAACTCAGAAGAAAAGAAGGGGTTCGAATTTTTGGGTGAGGAGAAGTGTTAGTAGATGAATAAATAAATAGAAGGATATGAGAGAGAGAATTTCAAAAATTAAATTTTGAAAAAGAGTTAATGATTTTCGAAAATTAAAGGAGAATTGAAATTAAAATTAAAATTTAAACAATTAATTAACTAAAAAGAATTTTTGAAAAAGAGGGAGGTATTTTCGAAAATTAGAGAGGGATAGTTAGTTAGGTAGTTTTGAAAGAGATAAGAAACAAACAAAAAGTTAATTAGTTAGTTGAAACAAATTTTGAAAATCAATTTTTTAAAAGATAAGAAGATAAGAGTTAGAAAAGATATTTGAAAAAGATATAATATGAAAAGTTATGATTAAAAAGATATGATTTTGAAAAAGATAAGATAAAAAGATATTTTTGAAAAGATATAATTGAAATTAGTTTTGAAAAAGATTTGATTTTTAAAATCACAATTAATGACTTGATTCACAAGAAATCACAAGATATGGTTCTAGAACTTAAAGTTTGAATCTTTCTTAACAAG
>NC_029794.2:50513166-50526782 GCF_000816755.2 Arachis ipaensis
AAAATAAATAAGAAAAATGAAAAAGATATGATTTTTGAAAAAGATTTTGAAAAAGATAAGATTTTTAAATTGAAAATTTGATTTGACTCATAAGAAACAACTAAATTTTAAAAAGTTTTGAAAAAGTCAACTCAAATTTTCGAATTTATGAGAAGAAAAGGGGAAGATATTTTTTTGATTTTTAAATTTTTAATGATGAAAGAGAAAAACATCAAAAAGACTCAATGCATGAAAATTTTGGATCAAAACATGTGATGCATGCAAGAACACTATGAATGTTAAGATGAACACCAAGAACACTTTGAAGATCATGATGAACATCAAGAACATATTTTGGAAAATTTTTTATGCAAAGAAAACATGCAAGACACCAAACTTAGAAATCTTTAATGCTTGGACTCTAACAAACGAAAAATGCATATGAAAAACAGGAAAAGACACAAAACAAGAAAATTTAAAGATCAAACAAGAAGACTTACCAAAAACAACTTGAAGATCATGAAGAACATTATGAATGCATGAATTTTTGAAAAATGCATAAATTTTTAGAAAAAATGCAATTGACACCAAACTTGAAATTAACTCAAGACTCAAACAAGAAACACAAAATATTTTTGATTTTATGATTTTATGATTTTTTTGTATTTTCTTTTAAATTTTTTTTCGAAAAACATATAGGAAAAAGAAAATAAGAAATTCAAAATTTTTAATAAGAATTCCAGGAATCTTTCAATGTTAGCCTAAAGCTCCAATCCAAGGGTTAGGCATGGCTTAATAGCCAGCCAGCTTTAGGATATAAATCAGGCATGCAACAGCTGATACTTCATCCAACTCTATATACATGCCTTTTATGTTGACAAGTGGAAGCCTCAATCCAAAAGAATTTGGATATGGCTTTACAGCCAACCAGGCTTCAACATGCTTCATGAAACACTAGAATTCATTCTTAAAAATTTAGAATAATTTTCGAAAACAGATGAGAAATTTTTGAAAGATTTTTGAAAAATTCTTGAAAATAGGACAAAAAGAAAATTACCTAATCTGAGCAACAAGATGAACCGTCAGTTGTCCAAACTCGAACAATCCCCGGCAACGGCGCCAAAAACTTGGTGCACGAAATTATGATCCCTGATAATGGCTCCAAAAACATGGTGCTCAAATCTTAATTCATAATTTGTCACAACTTCGATACAACTAACCAGCAAGTGCACTGGGTCATCCAAGTAATAAAACCTTACGTGAGTAAGTCGATCATACTGGAATAGGATCCATTGATCTTTTTGCGTTTGTCACTACGCCCAGCACTCGCGAGTTTGAAGCTCGTCATAGTCATCCCTTCCCAGATCCTACTCGGAATACCACAGACAAGGTTTAGACTTTCCGGATATCTGGAATGGCCATCCATGGGTTCTAACTTATACCACGAAGATTCTGATTAAGGAATCCAAGAGATACTCATTCAATCTAAGGTAGAACGGAAGTGGTTATCAGTCATGTTTTCATAGGGAATGATGATGACTGTCACAATCATCACATTCATGTTGAAGTGCGAATGGATATCTTAGAAGCGGAATAAGTTGAATTGAATAGAAAAATAGTAGTATTTTGCATTAATCTTTGAGGAACAACAGAGCTCTACACCTTAATCTATGGTGTGTAGAAACTCTACCATTAAAAAATACATAAGTGAAAGGTTCAGGAATGGCCGAGTGGCCAGCCCTCCATGATCTAAGAACTAGACGTCCCAAGATGATCCGAAGATGTAAATACAATAGCAAAAAGTCCTATTTATACTAGACTAGCTACTAGGATTTACAGAAGTAAGTAATTGATGCAGAAATTCACTTTCGGGGCCCACTTGGTGTGTGCTTGGACTGAGCTTGAAGTTTACACGTGCAGAGGCTTCTTTTGGAGTTGAACGCCAAGTTGTAACATGTTTTTGGCGTTGAACTCTGGTTTGTGACGTGTTTCTGGCGTTTAACTCCAGACTGCAGCGTATAACTGGCGTTCAATGCCCTTTTGCATTGTCTACATTTAGACAAAGTATGAACTATTATATATTTCTGGAAAGCCCTGGATGTCTACTTTCCAACGCCATTGAGAGCGCGCAATTTGGAGTTCTGTAACTCTAGAAAATCCACTTTTAGTGCAGGGAGGTTAAAATCCAACAGCATCAGCAGTCCTTCTTCAACCTCTGAATCTGATTTTTGCTCAAATCCCTCAATTTCAGCCAGAAAATACCTGAAATCACAGAAAAATACACAAACTCATAGTAAAGTCCAGAAATGTGAATTTAACATAAAAACTAATAAAACATCCCTAAAAGTAACTAGATCCTACTAAAAACATACTAAAAACAATGCCAAAAGCGTATAAATTATCCTCTCATCACCAACCATGTGAGAAAGCTACCACCAGTGGTTCAAAGTAGGTTGGAAAAGATCAGGAAGGAGTCTAAAAGTTGGATGCCAATCTGGACTAGAGATGATGAGTATGAGAAGTTTGAAGTGCATGGTCATCCAACTAACATGGTGGTGGATTTGGGCAAGCGACTGTGCACATGTCAATTTCTTATGAATATTATATAAATCCATTGCCTGGATAATCTCTTTGGGAGAAATCTGAGCAGAATGGGCCACATGCTCCAAAGAAAAAGAAGAAGACCGGACCACTCACAAAGAAAAGGAGAAAGGATGCAGATGAGGGTAATGGAGAAAGCAAGAAATCTAAAATGAATGGGACTCTAAAGAGATAACTTAAACCCTTTATTTGCAGATACTGCCTACAGAAGGGGCACACAAAGAGGGGTTGTCTAAAAAAGAGAGCAGCTGATGTTGCTCAAGCTCTTGCTGTTGCAGCTGCAGCTGTCACTGCTGCTAAGACAAAATCCAATGCACAAGGAAATGCTGTTCATGCACCTACTCAAGCTCCTCCAGATGCACCTGCTCAGGCTCCTCCAGAAGCACCTGCTCAAGCTCCTCCAGAAGCCCCTGCTCAGACACCTGCACCAATTGATGCCCAGGTGGTTGAGATCGACCTCTCCCAACCAAACTACTTGGATGCACAACAATTCTAACATAGTCAAGAGGTAGTTGAATTTAGTTTCACAAACCATAGTTAATATTCATATGCACATTCAACTAAATTTGTGTCCTATTTAAATGAAACAGGATCTACTTGCGAGGCCATCCAAGTTACAGACCAGAAGGAGGTCCTCACCATCACCATCAGGATCGGTCACTATGGATCCACTATAAGGAGCAAGCTCAGCCACATCTTTCAGATTGGCTAACTTCCTCAAATTTGTCCCAACACCTGGCTTCAAGCCACCGAGGAAGAAGAAATGAAGATGTACTTGATCTGTGCAGCCTATTTTGGATGATACTGTGAATCTTTTTGGGAATCATACTTTTTGTTTTGTGGCCTAAATTTATGGCAGTAGACTGTTTATATATTTGGATACAATATAACAATGATGGCACTCTCTATCCTTTAGCATGGGTGTATTTTGGATTTAGGACTAGTCTTTACTTTTCTGAGAGAATTGTCATTAATATGGCAGGGGTATTGTTACTTTTATTGAAACTTATATATATGGTAACATATTATTATTATTATGACAATTTGTTCCAGCTTTAATTATGCTACTTCAGATTTATTTTTTGCAATTTTTTTCAACAATTTCATTGAATGACAGAAAACAACTAGGAAATTTGAGAAGGAGAATTTTTCTTTCTTCTAATACACTTACACCCTGAACACAATAACACAAACTCATCTTCAAGCTTTAACTACCAACATAAAACTAACAACAAAAACTATAAACAATGCCAAAACTAAAATGTATATTTTTTGGGTTCTAACTTCAGCTTCTATCTTCCCAATTCTCCAAGCCAAATCCACCCTAACTTGGTCACCATCCACAGTAGACATTACCCTTCCTCTCAGGTCTTCTTCTCCAATGTCAGCCCAGACAAACAAACACACCACCTCTTATCATTAATATTGTAGTTAGGGCACCCAAAAAATGGCTTGTTAGGGTTAGCCTCTATTGTGGACCACCGAAGAACAGGGCGGCACCCAGAGATCGACCTCTCCCAACCAAACTACTTGGATGCACAACAATTCTAACATAGTCAAGAGGTAGTTGAATTTAGTTTCACAAACCATAGTTAATATTCATATGCACATTCAACTAAATTTGTGTCCTATTTAAATGAAACAGGATCTACTTGCGAGGCCATCCAAGTTACAGACCAGAAGGAGGTCCTCACCATCACCATCAGGATCGGTCACTATGGATCCACTATAAGGAGCAAGCTCAGCCACATCTTTCAGATTGGCTAACTTCCTCAAATTTGTCCCAACACCTGGCTTCAAGCCACCGAGGAAGAAGAAATGAAGATGTACTTGATCTGTGCAGCCTATTTTGGATGAAACTGTGAATCTTTTTGTGAATCATTTTTTTGTTTTGTGGCCTGAATTTATGGAAGTAGGCTATTTATATATTTGGATACAATAAAACAATGATGGCACTCTCTGTCCTTTAGCATGGGTGTATTTTGAATTTAGAACAAGTCTTTACTTTTCTAAGAGAGTTATCATTAATATGGCAGGGGTACTGTTACTTTTGTTGAAACTTATTGATATGGTAACATATTATTATTATTATTATTATTATTATTATTATTATTATTATTATTATTATTATTATTATTATGATAATTTGTTCGATAAAAATAAAAAATAAAAATTTATCTTTAAACCATATAAATAATTTTAGTCATGTTGACGGTCATGTCGTTAGTATTGTAAACAAAGTAACTCGATTATTTGATTAAAATTAAACCGATTCAATTTAATTTAGTATCCAACAAGTAATCGGATACAATTTTATTATATTTGTTCTTATTTATATGGGATATCAAATTCAGTCTTGTGAAAATCGATCCAATCTGAATACCCGGTTATCCTGTATATTTAATTAAAAAATATAATTTGTAGCATTAAATTTTTTTCATGTCAATTTATGATTAAAAATGCTATTTATACACTAAATTTAGTCACTAAAATTAATCATAAATGTATTTATGTTGTTTCACTTGATTTTTGATAACCTCGACAGGATTTCTCGACAAGGTATCGAATCAAGTTTGTATCAAGATCTCAAGTATCAGGGAACAGATACAATCCAAGCCACCAACAATCACCAAAGGCCTCCAAACTCACAATTATTCAAGCTATATATACATAAACCATCACAAATCAACCTAGGGCTCAACATAAATATAATCTCACAAGGGTTTAATGCCTCTTACCTTTTCCAATAGCTTTGGTAGCCAAAATCCAATGCTAAGGAAGGATTAGAGTGAACCTAAACATCCAAAATCACATCGAAATGTATGAGATGCTTGAATTGTGACAAATAATAAAAAATTGCAATAAAACAGATAAAACTTTCAAAATGAAATAAAAAGAACGTAAAAATATATAAAGAAGAAAAGAAAAAATAAAATGCATAAAGCAAATAATAAAAAGAAAACAAATAAATGAAAAGAAACGGAAAAAAGAAAATAAAATAAGAGTAAATAAAAGTGAACTTCCAACACTTACATGCGCTAGTGCTCTATGGTTTATCTGTGATGATCTAGTGTTTTTGAAAAAGTTCCAGAACCCTTATGAGTTTCTCCTATTTATAGACTAAATAGACTTGCCATGGAGAATCTTAACCCGCCACGATCATACTTCTTTCTTTTTTTCAGCCATGACCTTACCTTGACCATGAAAAATCTTGACTCTCAAGTTTTGACACCCACATATTCCTTGGTCTTCAAGTCCTACGTTTTCTTCAGCTTGCTTTTCAAATTTTGCAATCATATTCTCCACTCAACTTGAAGGTCGAGTAGCAAGCCTTGATGCTCAACGAAAGGCAATAACTACCTTTCGACTTCGACGTAGTCAAAACACCACTTTGTAGTTGAAACTATTGGCAGTCAAATGCCCTCTTATCGACGAAAACTTCATTTTTTGTACCAACAAATTGCCCCTTTAAAAACTTTTTATTTTGTTCAAAAAATACAAATTTTAAATTCCTAATGCCGGGCATGTGCAACCTTTTCAAATTCTCAAATTTGAAAGAACAGTTACTCATCATTTAAAATGACGTGCACTTTTCTAGGAACACATAACGTTCCCTGGAGCTCATATGTTGACTTCTCAGATTCTTCCTATCGAATTACCTCATGAATTGACTTGGAATCTTAAAAAGAAACTAGTCTTTTATTCTCCCTAGTATGTAGCCTAACAATTCGGCTTAACCCAAACCTTACCTTTTTCTTTGTCTCTCGACTCTAAGACTCAAATGATTCACTATGACGTGTCGGAGACAAAAGAATTCGACAAGATGTTAGAGATGAACCACCGAAAGATGTCAACTCAATACCAATATCTGAATACCAATCATTGTTTTTTGTTGACTCTTGATTTTCATGAATGGTGGTCAAAGTATTTTTCCACTCATTGTACATCTGTGGATTAACCTTTCTCGAATCTGGTTTTTTCTACTACGCAAATAACATCAAAGAGAACCAAAGGTGAGTATATAGGAAAAATCCTCAATTTCTTTTTAAGTACTTTGTACTTTTTAGGCATTACCCTAATACTCGACTCACCTTGCCTTTTGATTTCTTTAGTTACTCGACAAACACCTATCACTCAAGTTGCTGCTGACCTATAACCAATTGAGAAAAACTAGGATATTGATGAGGACGCAGCAGCTAAGACAAACACCAAACAAAGGGGAGGTCGGGGCAGAAGAAGGTCGAGTGGTGCAACCCAATCCTCAAAGAAACATGGTCTTATTGATATTCTGATAGGAGTTGAACCACCCAACTTTCAAAGAGTCCAACCTGCAACCTCAAAGGTATGTACTTAACGATATCTGTCGCAACTGTTTTCACCTTGTACTTGCAATTTTTTATTTTTTATTCTAATATATTGCAATCGAAGCAATCCCAGAAACGGACTTCCTCTTAAGTTGCTAATATCAACGATCTTTTTGATCGAGGAGTGGATCAGTCAGTTCGTGCTGAAATAGAATTTCTTCAGCCTGTTCAGACTACTCAGACTTTTAGTCCATCTACTGCTGAAACAGTAAGTTTGTGACTTGGCAAATCCCTTTATTTGTCGACCAGTAAACATGGTTCCTTGATCTGTAGTAAATGTTTAGAGAATGCCAAATCTATATGAATGATCGACTCCTCAATAAAGTTGATTATCTTGGCTTGGGTAACGTCTTCCATGGGCACAGCTTCCACCCACGTTGTAAAGCAGTCGACTGCCACCAAGATAAACTGATGCCCCTAAGTCGAAGGAGGACAAATTATTCCTATTAGGTCAAGAGCTCAATTTCTAAATGGCTAAGACCTGATTATAGCATGTAAATCAGAGGCAGAAACTCCCTGAATTGGTGTATGCCTTTGGCATTGATCAAAATGTCGAGCAAAATTGATACAATCCTTCATCATTGAAGTCCAATACAATCCTTGTCGATGTAGGGTCCAATGCATCTTTTGACTCACTTGATGAACTCCACAAATACCTTCAGGTACCTCTGCCATAGCTACATATGCGTCTTGCATACTTAAACATTGGAGCAAAGAATCATCGACACTTTTCTTGAATAGATCCCTTCCAAACAATACAAAACTCAATGCTAAGTATTTAATTTTTTGATCTATTATTTGATTGGGATTTTTTAAGGAAGTTGATGATCTTATATCTCCAATCATTCGAATCGAGAGTGTTTGTGCAGCAAACCCTTCTTACTTCTAAAGGAGTTAAGTTAGTTTCAATTTCACTAAACTCCTTTATCAACTTAGGAGATATTTTATAGCCAGAAGCCATTTGAGTTAGCTCACTAGCTTCCTGATTCGACTCTTTGAATATGTGCTTTATTGAAATTGAGTTGAACTCAGCTGAGAGTCGAATGGCTACCACAAAATATTTGGATAAATTTTGACTAATAATTCGATAGTTTCTAGCCAACTGTTGAATTACAAATTGTGAATCTCTCAGGATTTTGACTGTTCGAGCTCCTTTTTCAATTAAGAGTTCTAGGCCATTTATTAAAGTCTCACACTCTGCTTCATTATTTGACAGTTCTGGTGATTCACCAAAATTTGCCTCTCAACAAATTTTCTACCAGCAAGTGCACCGGATTGTCGTCAAGTAAAAATTCACTGTAGAGTGAGGTCGAATCCCACAGGGATTGGTAGATTGATCAATGTTAATTGGAGAATTATGCTAGTTGAGCTAAATCAAAATTGAATTGGAATTGCAGAAAGTAAAATTGGCGGGAAACTTAAATTGCAAGAATTAACTGACAGAAATTAAATTTTGCATGAAATTAAATGACAGAAACTTAAATTGCAAGAAATTAAATGGGAATGGGGATTAAGCATGAAATTAAGGAAGCCGAATTTAAAAGAATGGGTAGATCAGAGATGGGGAAGCTCATTGGGGTCAGGAGATGTGAGAATTCTCCGGATCAAATTCATTTTCATCTCTTCCTCAATCAATGCATTCATTGATCTCCTTGGCAATCTTAAGTGATTAGATACCAATTCTTTGGCAATCTAATCTCTCTAAGCATGAACAGTTGCCCAATTCCTTAATTTAAGTGCTCATGGAAAGAGATGAAGTTTGGTCACTGATTATACCACATAAATTCATAGATCAAAGTGTTGGTAGGATTACATGTCACTATATCCATCCAAACCCCAATCTAATTCAATGTGAGAAAGCATTTCTAGCATGATCTCCTCATTCCTCTTCCAAGGGTTCGAGGAGATCCAATTATTCTTTCCCAAGATAACTATCCAATTGGATGAAGAACGAAAGTTTTCTAGTAAATCAAGAGAAAAGAAAGAAGAAGAAGAATAAGAACTAGTATTGATCCATTGAATTTACACAGAGCTCCCTAACCCAATGAAAGGAGTTTAGTTGTTCATAGCTCTCAAAATGGAAATTCGAATTGAAAGATACATTCTCGAAATTCAATAGAAAAATGAAAAGTGCAGTCAAGTAACAGTGAACTCAAAAAAAAGAAAGGATTCATTGCTGTTATAATCTTCATGGCTATGGCTGTGTGAGATTTGGATGCTGTAAGGAACGAACCGATCTCTTCGTTAGGATGGCTTGAAGGAAATAGACCGCTTGAAGAAGGATTCTTGCACGTGGCTGAAATTTTGAGGGCAAAATTTCCTTTTAGGAGGGTAGAATGTAACAACCCTAATTTTCGAGTACGCGAAATCATTTCTGAAGACACGGATTTCTCCGAAAGATAAGTAAAGGGAATACCTCTTCTGTATCATCAAGCGTCTCAATCCTCATTGTCATTATATTATCTTTAACTCAGGACCTTAGTTGAGACAAGCCCGACAACGCAACCGCGAAGAACCTAGTTTTTGAACCGTATCGGTTAGGAGTTCTGATTCTAGTTTTCATAAATAGTCTCATTTTGACGAACCAGACTTGACTCATGAGAGAAGAGAGATAATAGTATAATATTATCATTACATTAGTATTAGAAGATGCTTGAATGATATTATAAGGTTACCTGGTCTGTTTTAGTTAAAAACAGGAAATCGGTTTAACCGGGTTCACAGTTTACTGGTGCAGCTTAGAACCAGCACTCTCTATTGAATTTAGCATGCTAAGGACTCATTATACATGTTTTATTCTCATAATAAATATTTTTTATATGTCATTTATGCTAGTAGCTCAGAAAATAATTTTTGGATATGTTTTTACAAGTGTTCCGATACATCTAGTTTCAGTAGTCATACACCTGAGATATTTTAATATTATTTTAACCCACCTCCAAGCCAACCAATCACAACTCACCTTACACCCCCAAGACACTCCAAGGCTGGTCATTTACTCCCTTTGGCCGAAATTGAAAGGAGAGAAAAGAGAGAAAACTTCATGAACACTTAGTCTTCAAAGGTTGATTTCTTCTGAACCAAAACTCAAATCAAAACTCCGATTTCACCAAAATGATCCTCTCTTCTTCCTCTACATAACCATGTAACTTATCAAGGCTGGAAATAAGGTGAGATGGCTGTTCCTTTCCCCTTTCAATTCGGTTTTCAAGGAAACATGCTTAAACATGTGTTTTCTTGATGTTCTTCTTTAGGAATCATGCTTAGCTTGACTTGAGGGCCAAGAAACGTGACTTTCCAGAAAGTATAAGGTTATAAATCACCTCCTAATGTGCTGAGGGAGATTTGGTTAGTTAAGGATTTTTGGATTTAAAGTTGTTATTGATGTGATTTAGGAGGAAAAAGTGCTAAAGGACCACCTGAAAGTCTAACTGAATTAGGAGCAGCAAAACCAGGTAGGGTGTGACGAATTTAATCTTGATTGATTGTGTTTGAGATGTGTGATTATGATATGGTTTGGTTATGCTTGAAATTGATTGCTTATATGAGTTATTCTTGGTGAAAGTTTGTTGAAAGTTTAATGAAATTTAGAAAGACAACTTTAAGTGCAGAATCTCATAATTACCTTCATAAAACACTTAGGGAGTGATAATAACATGATAGTGAGGCAAAGATAAAGAAAAGATAAAAAGTTAAAGAAAAGATAAAAACCAAAGAAAAAGTCTGTAAAATTTTAATGACAGAAAAATATATAGAGACTAGTGAACGAACTAGGGCAACTTAGTTAGTACTTGAGTTGCGACTAGGGTTAGGTGTTATATGAAAAGTTAAACTGTTTCAGTATAGACTTAATGAACCTATAACTGGGACAGGCTAACTATTCATACCGAAATTTACATAAGCTTTAAATACACATGTTAAACAGAGAAATCAGAGCAGAATAAAGTAACACAACGCACAGAGTAACCAGAGTAAAGTAAAGAGATACAAAGAGAAAAGAATAATATGATAAAGAGAAATGGTTTGAGCCAGGATATTGTAAAAGTGAAAGATGTAAAGTTTGTACAATTTGATTGAACAGAGAAAGAAAGAGGTACTGCATAAGAATGTGAAAATGATGATGAATAATGAGAATGATGATGAATGATGATAATGAGAATGATTATGTAATGATCTGCTGCGTGAAGGCAGTCAGATAGATAGTGGTACGACCACAGAACGTTTTCCAGTGTTACACAGCTATTGAGAGCTGTACTTGCAACTAATAACCTGGGATCACTTGCAGAGGATATTAATTCATACACGGCTAGAATGCCGCACCTGTAACGCAAGGATTGCTTACAGAGTATATGATTTCATACATGGCTGGAATGCCGCCACCTTTAAGGCAGAGTTTGCTTACAGAGGATATGACGCATACGTCGGTTAGTGAGAACTGTACCTATGCTGACTGGAAAACCATACCCGTTTCAGCTGCTTCGGGTTACGTCGGGAGCGGGTAGAAACCGACAGATGAGCTCATTACTTGCGCTAGGGCTAGACATGCATCATACTTGGTTGTGCATTTCCTTTGTTATGATTGTGGTATGAATGTATGCTTTCCTTGTTGTATTCTATTCTCTGTGTCTGTTTTGTATTTTCTTGTATCCTTCTGTTTGTATTCTGTTTTCTATTTCTCTATTTCTTCTATTTATCTTCATCTTCTATTTACTGCTTTCTGTATTTTGCCATTCATTTGCAAAACAACATATAATTAATGAACTTAACTAATCACCCCGACCCTACTAAGAACTCCCCAGTTCTTACCCCTTCTCTCTCCCTTCCCCTTTCAGATGGAAGTAAGAGTTCCTTTCCGTAGTTCGCTGACGACCATTTGCAAAAAGAATTCCGCTCTAGGTAGTCTTCTGAGTCTAGAGTGAATCCCATTCTCTGTTTATATGTATATACTGTGAGACCAGCCAATGTCTGTACCGCGTTTGTATGCGAACTTTAACTTAAATCCTGTGTATGAGACTCCTGTTGTGTGGCTACTTGATGAGGTACCAGAGAGATGTCCTATGGCAATGTCTGATCGTGCAGAGGAGTAGCAGATGATGTTCTACCTTTTGGTGATGTTCCACCTGATTTGAGTTTTGAAGACCTAGAACGTACCTTCCCTCGCTATAGTAGTTTAGAGGGACTAGGTGAGTATAGAGTCTAGGCTAGCCTAGGTGCCAGCTTAGGGACCTCTTGAACAGGTCAGGACCTGGGATGTTCTATGTATATATATGTATATAGATATTATATATTTAGCTATATCTAGGGGTGTTCTAACTAACAGTCTATATTCTAATAAAGGCTGAATCACCGAATGTTGTCAACTACTTGTGATGCATTTATGTGTGGTTGTGTATAACTGTTTTATCTGCTATTATTTGTGAATTGATTATAAATGATTCTGTTTATTAATCCAAATTTTGTCAAAAAAAAGTACCTCGCTAACTAACTACGCTTCTAACAACGAATCAGGCTCATATAATAAATAATAGATAATAATTAGGATGACAAATTGGTAGCACTCAGTTTCTGGTATGTCCTAGGCGTACTGAAAAATTGGGTCGTTACAATTTGGTATCAGAGCAGTTCGTTCCCAATAGAGCCTGGGGAGTGGACTGACTATGCTTTTCTGCATACTCTGCTTGTGTGTCTCATGCTGTTAGGGTATCTTTAAGATACATTGGGCATGAATGTCTATGAGTGCTCATTTTGGGAATGTTCGTGCTTAACATGAGATATTAAGACTGATCACCTTAATATTGATTGTTTGGTATGGATAAGACCTCAACGACTGTGAATAGGCATAGTTAAATCGAGCTCCTAACGACGAATCGATGTGAGCCGCATCTATCTTCATTGCTGTTATGATCTTCATGGCTATGGCTGTGTGAGATTTGGATGCTATAAGGAACGAAGCGATCTCTTCGTTAGGATGGCTTAAAGGAAATAGACCGCTTGAAGAAGGATTCTTGCACGTGGCTGAAATTTTGAGGGCAAAATTTCCTTTTAGGAGGGTAGAATGTAACAACCCTAATTTTCGAGTATGCAAAATCATTTCTGAAGACACGGATTTCTCCGAAAGATAAGTGATGACAAGTCATCTTAGCCTAGTTTCACTAGCCTTTTTCTTTTGTTTTCAATTGAATTATGCACTTTCTTGAGCCATAAGCAAGCCAATTGGGTAGATTTTCATGCTTCCTTCGATTTAATCAACCATAGATGAATTAATGCAATTTCATGAGGTTTTATGCTAATAATTGTCACATATTATGAAAGAATGAATATCTCATGATTTTGAGCATAGCTTTGATGTGTTTGGTTGATTAATGATAGGTGAAGAAAGCTTGGAGAAAGGTTGAAGCAAGGAGGAATGGCTAGGAGGAAGAGAGGACAAAAAGTTTGAGCAAAAGTTTGCCTCAAACTTTAGCTCAAACTTTTGGAATAAGTGAAAATGAACCAGGGAGCAAAAAGCTGGACCAAAAGTTTGCCTCAAACTTTTGTGCAAACTTTTGGGCAAAAAGCTGGAGCCAAACTTTTGTGAAACTTTTGGGCAAAAAGCTGGACCAAAAGTTTGCCTCAAACTTTTGGGCAAACTTTTGGGCAAAAAGCTGGAGCAAAAGTTTGCCTCAAACTTTT
>NC_029794.2:50526842-50530817 GCF_000816755.2 Arachis ipaensis
CTTGATTCGCTTGACTAAATCAACCACTAAACTAAAATTGCTCAATCCTTCAATCCCTGTGGGATCGACCTCACTCCCGTGAGTTATTATTACTTGATGCGACCCGGTGCACTTGCCGGTGAGTTTTGTGTCGGATCGTTTTCCGCACATCAAGTTTTTGGCGCTGTTGCCGGGGATTGAAATAGATTGACAATGATTAAGTGAAGTGGAGATCTAGATCTAGCATTTTTATTTTCCGTTTCTCTAACTTTGGACTAATCCACTAACTGTTTGAATTTTTGCTTAAGCTAACTCAAACTTCATTCTAGCAATAGATTGAAGTGTCACTGGTTTTTGTATGTTTCTTGTGTTTTGCTTGTATGTCAGATATAAGAAGAGAGATCTCTACCTTTCATGAAACTGACGAAAGAATCCTCCGAAGGCTAAGAAGAGAAGCAAGAGAAGAAAATGTTGCTGGAGAGGAAGAATCAGATGAAGAATATCATGAATTGGAGGAACACTCAACAAATCCAACAAATCCACCAGTGAGAATGTTCAACAACAATGGTCAACCCCAGAGGAGAGTCTTGGCTTCATATACTTCATATACTCCAAGGCATTGTGGGAGTAGCATCCTTACCCCAAATGTCAATGCAAATAACTTTGAATTGAAGCCCCAACTCATCACCTTGGTGCAGAACAACTGTTCCTATGGAGGAGGCCCCTTGGAAGATCCAAACCAGCACCTATCCACCTTCCTGAGGATATGTAACACAGTGAAGACCAAGATACAAAGCTTTACTCAGGAAGTGTCCACCAGAGATGTTTAATGAATGGGATAAACTCCAAAATTTCTATGAAGGACTGACAATGAAAGCTCAAGAGGCACTTGACTATTCCGCAGGAGGCTGGATGCAACTCATGAAGACAGCTGAAGAAGCTCAGAACCTCATTGACATGGTGGCTAACAATTAATATTTCTTTGGCCATCAGAGACAACGCCAACCATCACTAAGGAAAGGAGTGTTAGAAATGGAAGGGGTTGACACCCTCCTAGCTCAAAACAAGATAATGCAGGAGCAGATTCAACAACAATTTAAGCAGATGGCTAAAAAGATTGATAGCTTGCAAGTTGCAGCAGTGAATACAAGCCAACCATCAACCATATGGGGGCAAAATAAAGAAAACCAAGAAGATCAGCAGCAGGAACAACCTCAATATGTGCACAACCAAGGTTCAGGCCAAAATGAGGTTTATGGTGACACCTACAATCCATCCTAGAAGAACCATCCAAATCTCAGATGGGGAGATAACCACACTCAAAACCAACAACCATGGCAAAGGAATTCAAACCAAAACAACTCAAGAAGCAACCAGAACAACAACCAGCAAAACATAACCCACAATCCATATAGAAAACCCCAAAATGACCACCCAAATTCCAGCTATTATCCACCCAATAATTCAGTCACTAATCAAAACAACCATCATCCACCTTCCACATCCACATTCCACCCACAAAATAACCCCACAAATAGTTCGAACAACTTCCAGTAACAACCATCTCACTTTACACAACCACAACTAAATCCAGACTCCCAAAGAATCTCTAGTCTAGAGAAAATGGTGGAGAAACTCATAAAAAATCAAGAGATGGCAAGACAAGATCAGGAAGCAGCACGGAGGGATCAAGCCATAACAAATAAAAATCTTGAGAGGCATATGGAACAAATGGCTAAACGAATTGCAGAGATGGATGAGAAGCAATCAAATGTATCCCCTAGTGCCACTCAAGACCACTCAAGGGACAAAGGAAAAGCTACAAAGTGGGAGGAGTGCAAGGCAATTATGGTGGAAAGTGAGAAGAAAGCCATCAATAAGGAAGAACACAACAGAGAAGTTCCACAAAAAGAGACAGAAGAGAGAAGTGAAGAAGATCAAGGAATCAAGAATGCAAAAAGCTCAAAGAGAGATAAGGACATCCTTGAAACACACTTACAAGAGAAGAAGGAAGGGGTGAAGCCATATATCCCCAAACTTCCATACCCTCAGAGGTTCAAAAAAGAGAATGAGGATAAGCAATACTCAAAGTTCCTGGACATATTCAAGACCCTCAGCATCAATATTCCTTTCTTAGAAGCACTTGAACAGATGCCAGTGTATGCCAAATTTATGAAGGAAGTGCTAACAAAGAAAAAGTCCCTAAAAGAAGGACAAATTGTTGAGATGACAATGGAATGTAGTGCTATTCTCCAAAGAGAGTTACCAGAGAAGAAAGATGATCCTGGGAGTTTTTATATACCTTGCACCATAGGAGACATAACAATTGAAAAGTCATTCTGTGACCTTGGTGCAAGCATAAACTTAATGCCTTTGTCTCTAATGAGAAAACTTCAAATTTGTGAGCTGAAATCCACACGAATACTCCTTCAAATGGCTGACAAATCCATCCAGCAAGCAGTTGGAGTTGTAGAGAATGTACTGGTAAAAGTGGGGAAATTACTTCTCCCAGCTGATTTTGTCATTCTGGATATGGAGGAGGACCCTAACACCCCCATCATCCTAGGGAGGCCTTTTCTTGCTACGGGCAGAGCATTGATAGATGTTGAAAAGGGGGAATTGTTGCTAAGAGTACATGATGAGCACCTAGCATTCCATGTTTTTAAAACCTTGCATGAGCCAATTCAAGAAAAAGATTCTATGAAGGATAAAGCCAGAGATCAAAGTTTGAAGGAGGTAGTCAATGAGTCAGCTCCAAGACTTCTAAACCCATGCTTGAAAGCAGTAGAGATGGTGCAACAAACCAAAGAAATCAAGAAGGAACTAGATCCAAAACCTCCAAATGAGAAAGTCAACATCTCAGAAAAGGAACCACCAAGGCAGGGAGTATCTTTTGAGAAAGAAAAGAAGAAGAGGCCAAGAGGGTGGAGAAACAAGAAGATCCCTACCGAAGGCTTTTCACCAGGGGATAAAGTAGTGTTAAACACCCAACCAATGAAGATGTCCCCACAATCATCTGAATACTACACTGTAAACCGGGTCCTTTCACTTGAACACCTAGAGATCATCAAAAAGGAGACTGGAAGGAAGTTCACAGTAAGAGGAGAAAAGCTGAGGCACTATGATTTTCAACCCCCATGATCTAAGAGGATCGATGTCAAGCTAGTGACATTAAAAGAGCGCTTGTTGGGAGGCAACCCAACCTGAGGTAGTTTTCTTTGGACACAAGACATTACATATTGTTAACCTGTTGCATCAGAGGAAGTGGCAAGGAATTAAGTTTGGTGTTCCCACATCAAACTAACTCCAAAAGCCACACTCAATTCAATTGTACTAATCAGTCACCTAAGGGCTTGAGAAGCAAGCAACTTTTGAGAATTATGCAGGGAATTCACCACCATTTGAAGACACTATGCATCCTAACTCAAAAGGGCACAATAGAAGGAAGGACAAAGGAACTGCAAACCACTAGGTTGTATTTACACTTAACTCTTACTGTTGAAAAATGTTTTGACTTGTGTTTTGTTAAAGTGTTCATCTAATACAAGTAGAATCACTCTTAGAATAAGTAAGCTAGTCTATGTGTGTGCTTGTGTGTTTACTTTCACTGAACAAAAAGCATGCTTTGTCCCCTGCATTTTCAATACAATAAAAGAAATGTTTGAATGTGAAGTGAGATAGTTCTCTGTTAGATAGAAGTACAATAAAAGTAAGTGGTGGTGTGTGTGTGTGATTGTATAATAGCTCACTTTAGTGAATAAAAAAAAAACTAGGATGTCTCCTTCTAAGTATAAAGTGGCCTACTGTCTATGAATCTCAATCAAATAAAAGTCCTTGGTTAGACAGAAAAACAAAAAGACAGAAAAAAAAGGGAGAAAAAGAAATAGCCAAAGAGTGGCAGAACAAAAGAAAAACAAAAAGAAACAAAGATGGACACCAATAGCTTGAACCTTAGAATATATGCATGTGGTGTCTTTGTATTAGGATCTGCTTGGA